>NC_087111.1:8489848-8792878 GCF_963855985.1 Ostrinia nubilalis | reverse complement strand
CAATCATGGTATACCTACATAAATATTAATAATTCGTCCTAATAAATAAGTAAGTAATTATTAGTAATTATTTTTCTACTTTTTAGTGTAGGTTTTTTGGAGTCGGTTTTATTTTTTTTCCAAAACTTAATGCAACAAGCTTCACGAAAGCTTACGTAAGTATTCTTACGCCCGTATTCATAAAAATTACTATGAGGTCTCACAGTGCACGTGGACGGACAGGGTGACACACGAACCAATCACAGAGCTCTATTCAACGCTAAGTATGCGTTCAATTTGTTGCTTCACTTAAGCAAGCATCGTTTGTGAATACGGGCGTTAAGCTTACGGGAAATTGACAAAATCGCAGTTCTCAAAACCAAGTCGTAGCCAAAATACATGAAGAAGTATTCTTAGGCTGGGTTGCACCATCTTGTTCTGTTAACCCGCATTAATTAAGCAACAACATAGTTTAACTTGTAACATATTAATTGGGCAAAAGATTTTCCCTACTTTCCTTTATTTCCCATTTCCTTTACTAAGTGGATGATTGAGTTCGGAAACTTTTTGGTTGAAGACAAATAATATTATCTACGAGCCCTTCCGTATTAGTTTGGTCGAGAGCACATCAAGCTGTCCGCTACACTTCTGTTGTAATCGCAGTATGTAAGGTCTCAGTAATTTTGTCCAGTTGAAAAAACACATTAACCAAGATTAAATGTTATGTAGTCACAGGACACAGGTGGTTGAAAATTAGCATACAAGCAAATGCTTTTTACTCATATATTTCGAAGTTATGATGCGGATTAATTTCAGCACGCGTGCGGATTCCGGTCGGAATGCGGATTGAATCCGGGCACACTAAGTGCCTTTTTCTTTTACTTTTAGGACTGTCCTTACATCTATCTATAAAAGCGAAAGGTCACTGACTGACTCACTCATCACGAAATCTCAGAAACTACAAGTGCTAGAAGTCTCAAATTTTGCATGGGGGTTCTTTTTTATTTAGAACGTACTTAGGTGCTCACTAAGACGGGATTTTTCAAAATTCAACCCCTAAGGAGTCCACAAGTACAAAGTCGCGGGCGGCCGCTAGTAAAAAAATACATTACCTCTTTTGCTAAAACCACAGTCAGCTCTTTAAATCCTCAGTCAAATATTAACCCAATACACGTTCGAAGCAAACATAACGCTTGCCGAACTAATTAGGGATAAGCTAATAATGAGTAAAGTTTCCAAGTGTTCTTCATGTCTTGAATACTCGTGCAAAGAACAGCCTTGGGAAATTATCCTAAAATATATGAGATACAATAGGAGCGGATTCGTACTACATCCGATTGGAATACGTGAAAATCCCAGAATAGACATAGGTCATGCACTACTGCAGGGTGTTAGGTAAATGGGTATATGAGCCGACACTAGCCCATGTTAACATGGGCATCAGAAAATTGATATCTTCATTTTAATTATTTTAATTTTCATACAAATCGGATTTTATAAAATTTATTTTGTATGAAAATTAAAAAAATTATAATGATGATATCAAATTTCTGACTTCACCACACCATTTATATGCCCATGTTAACATGGGCTAGTGTCGGCTCATATACCCATTTACCTAACACCCTGTATAGGTCTAATGCTAAACTCAGTTAGTGCCTGAGGTATGGGAGCGGCACGGGAGGGTTTGTAACGTCAAACGTCAGTGAGACTTCAGATCTTCAGATTTATATGTATCGGCCTGTCACGTCATAATAAATGTCAATTCCCGCGCCTAGGGTTGCCATGCGTCCGGCTTTAGCCGGACATGTTTGGCTTTTTAGGGACTTGTCCGGCCAATATTGCCTTGTCCGGCCTGTCCGGCTTTGTTAGGCTTTTTATTTGGTTGCCGCGCCAGGCGAAAGTCGAGCCACAGAATCATATGAAGCGCACGCATCAGGATGTTCGTTAGAAACCGATGATGATAGTACTCACTCATCCCCCCCCCCCCCCCCCCCGTCACATGTCCGGCTTTTAGGGTAAAATGTCCGGCCAAATGAAGCAAAAAGGCCGGCTTTTCTGATTTTGGACCTGGCACCCTACCCGCGCCGCTCTCATACTTCAGGCATTGACTGAAACTTCAACCAAACCAACGCGTGCAGATCGCGTCGATGATGGTGATCACTGCGAGCATTATAGACCAATGACAGATCGCGCGTCCAGTCATTGGCCTATGATCACCATCTCTCACGCGATCTGCACGCGTTGGTTTGGCTGAAGCTTGAGTTAAGCGCTGGTTCCGATTTCTGTCATCCGATTTCTTTAATTACTTTATAGATCTAGGTCAGTAATTTAACAGATTTGTCAATCGAAATCAGTGGCAATTAAGGACTCTTTGGCCTAGAATAGCCGGTGAATCGAAATAAAAAATATCTACGGTACAGGCACGTACACTGTCTTAGCCAAGGGCCATGACAAATGAGTGTTGCCCTCCAGAAAATATGGTTTTTGCCTATTGTATCATATTTCCGACTTCAAGGGCCCTTGTCCCGCCCGGAACACTTACGGAACAATGCTGAATGCCAATGGGGAAATAAATAAAGAAGTGGGGGTCTGAAGAGCCCTTCTAGGTGTAAATATTATAATAAGTATTCCGTGAAAAAACAAAACGAGATAATATTATAGAACGTTTCATCATAGGGTCATTTGGTCTCCATTGCAGGAGTAATGCCCGTTTTCACCATCAATTCCTAATTTTTAAGTGACCCCTATGGTAAGACATAACGTCATGAATTTCGTTGTCAAAGGAGTCACTTAAAAAATAGGGATTGATGGTGAAAACGGGCATAAGACTCTTTCTTTCTAATTTTTCCGTCACAGGAAAATGGAGGATTTGTCTTATACTTCCCAAACTGACCAGACGGTTTGAGTAGGCCATAATAGGTATCGTCTCTTAAATAAACTGTCAATGGTTTTGGGTAAATTAATCAAGAATAATGTCGGAATTTAAGTCAAGCCGGGTTAAAATGTCAAAGATAGTTCAGTTAGACCCAGAGACGCCAACGCCTCTTCCGTTGGTAACAATAATTCGACGTGCATTGCACTTCAAGAATTTGTAGTGACGCGGCAAGCGTAAGCCTCAGACTTTGTCTTTTATTTGCCGATAGTTGGGTCGGGCTGTTAATTTAGCATGGACATGAAGAAAGTGCGCACACCGATTTAGTATCTGCCGATTTTCCATAGAATCGGGCCCAACTATCGGCCGACTAAGTCTTTAGTTTGCGGGGAATCTTAGCTAGATCTCATTGCAATTCCGCCCTTGGCCTGTTGCCAAGTCTTGGCAACAGGCAACTTGGCAGCCAAGAAAACCAGGGGGTGTCGTTAGCACGTCAGGACCATGACGAGGGTCATTCCATTTTATTAACATTTTTCTTCCTCCTTGCAAGGATAACAGCAAAATAAACGATTATAATAAGTAATGAAACGGCACGTCGAGGTAAGCACTGTGGCTTCTTTATGTATTTGTGATAGGGTTGTTTTTAGAACAAAAATGATTGGTCTGAATGCTGAATGATGATGGTACAGTCACCATCATCATTCAGCATAATTTATAAGCTCAATAACATTAATATTGAGTACTAGCTTTCCGCCCGCGGCTTCGCCCGCGTGAAATTTTGTCTGTCACAGAAAAACAATATCGCGCGCGTATTTGCTCACCGTTTAGACCTGACCAGACCCTGGACTACGACAAACATTTTAAAACCAAAATCAGCTCAATCGGCCCAACCGTTCTCGAGTTTTAATCAGACTATCGAACATCAATTCAATTTTTATTTAGGTATATAGATAGATAGATAGAAGAAGAAGATTAAGTATAGACTTCCAGTGGGTAGTCAACATCAGTCAAGAAGTGATTGGACTCTTTTATATGGAGGTCCTGGGTTCAAATCACAGATGAGATGCACAAAAGTGTCCATTTCTACTTTGATAGTCGGCTTCCCTAGACAAAGATTCAGTTTCAAAATCGTTTTGCAGAGTCATGTCATGGCGAAATGGAATTGAAAAAACAAAAATCTAATTTTACTTTGTCTAGTATCGATTTAAAAACGGAATTATGTCACTTTGTCTAGCTAGAGGGCTAATCATCGGAATAGAAATGGGATTCCGTGCTTTATAGGATACGTTAAACCATCGGTTCAACTGAGCTTACACGAGTCACACGTCTATGGTATCTCCTAAAGTCTGGCAATAAAAGTCTACTAGACAATAAAACTATCATTTCTTTCGCACTAGAATATTCCTTTTTAAGAGCAATCGACTGAGCGAACTGCTTCGAAGCATTTACACCTAGATTTACGATTGACGGTAAAATAAAGGTGTCGATATTGCAGACTTCTTTGCGAGTGAACGACAAGGCATAGAAGCATCATGAGCTTTTAAAATTATTGAAATACTTTGGTTGATCTCATGCATGTTAAAACGTAAATATTTCAGTAAGACCAAGTTATAAATCAGTATTTTATGTAACGGGTGTCATATTGAATCCCGAGCTGGTATCGAATATCTTTTTTTTTTCGTCAAGAAACGCATGTCTCTCTGCCAGATGGAAAGGGCCTACCCACGAAAACCTAACGGTGTAGGTACTCCAAAGTCGTTGGGACGAAACTGCGAATTATTGTCAAGACTAAAAGGCTTAGACAATATTTCGCGGCTCCGCCCCAGACTGTGGCTCGGCTAAGGCTTTTGTTAAGAAGACAGTGTGAAACTAGCCTAGTAGTACCGTAGATGTGACTAAAAGATAAATATGCGAACATTGCGCCTGCCCAACCCGTCTGGTCAGCGTGGGGGACCAAATACTCCATTTACCTGAGAAATTGGAGAGGGTCATGTAGACTGACGCCCGTATTCACTAACATTACTATAAGGTCTCACAGTGCTCGTGGACGCACAGGGTCACACACGAACCAATCACAGAGATTCAACGCTGTAAGTACGTTCGATTTGCTGCTTCACTTAAGCAAGCATCGTTTGTCAATACGGACGTAAATGACCTTTAGATAATGTTGAGGGTAAGACTTGTGAACCTATTTTTGGTCAGTTTTTACGCTATTTTCGTTAGCCTTACAAGACATAGAATACACATCTCTTATTGCTTACATCTTCAGAGAGAATCAGCCCCAAAGGAAGGGTAAAATTTATACAATTCGCTTTGCACCCGCTAAATATAAGATGAAGGGCGAAGCCGTCCTGGGATGTCTTTTGTCTCAAATTCTTTTGTATTATTGAGTTTTTTTTTCTTTTCGGGAAATAACTTTATCATTGGAGACGAATCTGATACGGCTATTCTAGCTTATTGTAGTAATGAAGGCTTTTATTTCATTTTTCCGTTTATATATGTTATTCGTTCGTTTCAGCCAAAAGACGTCCACTGCTGGACAAAGGCCTCCCCCAAGGATTTCCACAAAGACCGGTCCTGCGCCGCTCGCATCCAGGCACCTCCCGTGACCTTCACTAGATCGTCGGTCCACCTAGTGGGAGGCCTGCCCACGCTACGTCTTCCGGCTCGTGGTCGCCACTCAAGAACTTTCCTGCCTCAGCGGAAATGAGGAGATCCGTAGGAGAACCAGAGTGACTGACATAGCCCGCAGAATCGCTAAAATCAAGTGGCAGTGGGCGGGGCACATAGCTCGTAGAGCTGATGGCCGCTGGGGCATTTATGTTATTCCTCAAGGTCAAAGTCAAAAAAGTCAAAGTCAAAATTTCTTTATTTGTTTAGACTAATAAATAGTTCTTACAAATCGTCATTTTGCTCTTAAGGAGCCTCTACATGTCTCATAATCTTTTTACCTAGGTTTTCAGTTAACTTACAATTAGGTATTAATTACTTGTACTTGGTTAGGTTAGGTTATGGTTGCTACATTATTTTCAAATTAATTAAATTAATTAAGCCAAGGCTAAAAACATGAAGTAAAACATAATAAAAGTGAGTTGGTTCTTCTTAGACGCATTGCTTTTAGTTTTCTTGGACTCGTTTCCAATTTTGTTGATTGTTTTATAATTCTGAATTAAAACTCAAAGAAAACCAAAAGTCATCACTTCAAGTCCCACCATATTCTTTAGACGATTAGTTAGTCAAAATAAATATTTAAAATGGAAATTAACTGTTGTAATTCAATAATGTTAGTCAACACTGAACAGTAGAAGATTGCATGTAAAATTCATTACACAAAGAAAAACAAACTCCAACAAAATCATGTGAACTTTTATTTACTTTATGTGCCGTGTGTAAATGAAAGTATAATTTTTCATTTTCACTTCAACGAAGTCATTAAACTCCAGCGCCTTCTTCTGGAGGTTAAACCTTCTAATGCTCGTATGATGGTCTTTTAAATCGACCTATGAAATTATTATTAAACATTTCTCTCCAAAATATGTTCGAAAGCTTTTAAAAAAGAACATAATCCTTATTGATTTTACCGACACAATAGTTTTGTCGAATTTTCGCGATATTTTCCTTGAATTGTTTCAAGGAAAATATCGCGAAAATCGCCCAATCGCCAATCCGTTATTTATTACGTAATCATGCAAAATCGACTAGGTATACCGATGATGAAATTGTGAAAGGCAATATCCATGTGAGAAAAACTGTGCACAGAAACTACTCAGTCTAAGTTTATTTTCAAGTGTCCAATACGTTCAATTTATTTGACATACCTATTCATCTCGTATCTTTATAGTCTGTAGGTCCGAAAGTTTCCAAACATTCCAATCTTCAATATTTTCTTCAAAACTATTCTATCATAACCATTATGGGAGTCCACACGAGCTGTGGCCAAAAGTTGTCTATAAAATATTGTTGCAATGTCCAATACATTACATTCTTTGATTTATTCATACTTGTCCGTTCGTAGTATGTGGGACCGAAAGTTTTCAACTCTGGGTCTCACAGACCGTAAGCGGGTTACTGCGTTGTTATTCTACCATAAGCATAAAGAAGGTTAAGACATCAGTTCACTTCCGGGGATATTGTGTGTCGGTGGGAGTATGAAGTTAATGGAATGTAAACGATACGATAGGTACGTCAGAAATATCGGAATATTTGTTTGCTTTATTATGACGAGACGCGTTCAAGGTTTATGAAGGACTAACTCTTGGCCATGTCTCCGCTCGCGTTAATGTTTAGATCCCACCATCGTTTAGGAGGTGAATTTTGGGATATCCTTCCTTTTATTTTTAAACGGATAACGTATGCCTACGTCATAATAACTATCTGCATACCAAAGTAAACTTGTTTAGAGTTTTAGGTTGTTAGACCAGTCAGTAGCTTGACTCTTAAATTAACTGGTTTGATTCAGTCAGTTTTCAAAAAATTACAATAATTTAATTTTTTGACAATAAAATGGACGCAAGGTGGACAGACGACCTCCTAAAGGCAGCAGCAAGGCGCTAGATGCAGGCCGCTACCAACGGGCCAATCTGTAAATCATTGGGAGAGCCCTATGTTCAGCAGTGGACGTCCTGTGGCTGAAATAATAATGATGATGATGAATTTAATTATTAGGCATGATAATATAATACATTTTGTTGTTGCAAAATCGCTCCTATTTCAACTGAATAAGATACTAAAGTATAGCTTGAAGTGCAGTCATCCATCAAACAGGATATTTCCAAACTCAATCTCAGCCCGTAATTTTGTTTAGTACAGCAATATTCTTTATAGTCACTCCACTGCGCCGTAAAACATCCCCGTTCTTATATTATGGGTTTTATGGTGTTATTTTGAACTGGAAAATGTTTTATTATTGAAAAAAGAAAATATTATGTAGGAAACTCTATTTTCTCCACAGTTTTGTCTGAATTTCAATTAATTATAGAGAATTGAGTCTCTCTTGAAGTTATTTCTATATATAAATAAAAAACAAGTTAAACCAACAAATTCAAGAAATTTCGACGTTATAAGAAGTTTTTCGTTTAATCGAGTAACGTTATAAAGAGTTTACACTGTAATTCAAGGATTTTTAGGAATAAGAAATCTCATTTGTTTGGTACCTATACAATTTTGTGTGTGTTTATATTCAGCTTACTGTGGAGCATCATCCGTGAGAAATTAATGAAGTAGAGGGAAAATAAGCAAGCAAAAATGGTTGTTTATTTCTTAAACTAAAGTTAAACTGAAACTGTTATTATAATTCTACTTATATACTTATCTAAAACAGGAACACATGCAGCTTAAAATAAATTGTCGAAGCGAAAATATCTATTCGTATTTTTGATATACAATGTTAGTCTCAAATTTTCATTAGGACATCCCAGAGCTTAAAGTAAGTATTAAATCATTTTTATCTGAAGTGGAAAATCGTGTCTTTAAAATAAATCCACACCGTAACACTTTACTTGTGAGGTATATTGCTTTTGAAATACATCAGCAGGGCTACAGCCAAATACCGTTTACGTAGTTTCAAATCTATCTACTTATCACTATCGCTCATTCTAGCAACTGACTTTGCGAGAAAGGGATGAACCTACTCGAATCTTCGATTAAACTTTTTGATAGTAGTCCCATAGTCGTTGAACCCTCAAACCTCGCTCAGGTGGATTGGCACATTAGTCTCTGTAATGGACACCTGAGGTCAACCCCTTAGGACGCTGTGACACTTGTGACACTGTGACACTATTGTCGTTGAGACGTTTAGTCTAGACATGGGTAACTCAACACTTGAATGAAGGTAACTTTGGCACAGTATCAAAATCGAAAGTCAAAATATTTGAGGAGACCCTTCAGTGTGCTTACCATGAGTTTACGTTAGGTGTGCTCGCTAGCGACTGCGTAAAAAAATGACATTAATTAGTATGACATATTGTGCAGCGTCCCTAGCGGCTACTTTCAAGAAACAAAATCTTCATAGAGATTTTTGACGTAATCGCTAGCGAGCACACCTAACGTAAACTCTTGGTAGGTACACAGAGCACTTATACAGACAGGTCCCAAATGGCTTGCCCTACCACACCTCTTCGGTACCTACAACATAACAAGTATCAACGCCAGCTCAGTAATTTAAAAATACAATACGCCATTTACCTATACGAGTATAGTTGTAGGCAAAGGTACGTTCAGTAAATTATAATTGCGAAAGAATTCTTCAAATCGGTCAGTAGTTATAGTTAAGATAGAAAGTAGGTATTCAATACAAACATACAAAATCTTTCCTATAATATTAGTTGTGGTTTAAACCAAAATAGCCTCTAGCCTACCTAGTAGTTAAGTTTTAATTCGATTACATCCTTAAGTCCGTATTCACAAACGATGCTTGCTTAAGTGGAGCAGAAAATCGAACGCACAGCGTTGAATCATCATCATCATCATTTAATTTTCAGACACAGGACGTCCACTGCTGAACATAGGCCTCCCCCAATGACTTCCACATCGCACGGTTGGTAGGTAGGCCTGCATCCAGTGCCTTCCTGCTACCTTTATCAGGTCCTCGGTCCACCTTGTGGGACGTCCCACGCTGCAATTTCCGGTACGTGGCCTCTACGGCCATGGCTTGAATACGGATATGTGATTGGTTCGTGTGTCATCCTGTGCTCCACGCGCACTGTGAGACCTCATAGTAATATTTGTAAAAACAGGCGTTACTTCCTTACCTAAGCGGACTTAGTTTGCAGAAGAGCGCGCGCATAAAAAGTCGACGCAACTAAAGCAAAGAGTTATCTTAAAAAAAAAAACATACGGGTCGAATTGAGAACCTCCTCCTTTTTTTGAAGTCGGTTGAAAAGATCTCTAATCGTATGTTTCCTAGAAACTATTTTCGTGCTCTATCCACGTAAAGCCCATTTCTTTATCAGATCTAAAGAAAAAACCTTTAGTTTTTCGGTAGGATAAGAGGCTGCGCAAACGTAAACACTTTTGTGTTTGGTAGTTCTCATACAAGCCACCTGTGAATATTTTATTTTCATATAACCAACATGAAATAAGCAATTAGACCTGCACAAAAAAAGGTAGGATTTTGATTTGGTATTTCTATTTTGATATGATTTCAAAAATTTTAAAACAGACAAAGAACGTTGCTCGCCTATCTTGGTATTCGCAATAAAATTAGTCAAGAACTAGGTAAATAGAAAAATACCAAAATAACATCCTGCTTTCAGTTGAACTTACTCACTGTTGGCACAGCTGTTGGCTATATGAACCACTTATGACACAAAAGTGTGTAGGTGTGCGCTGCCCCTTAAGATACTGTTTTGGTAACCATGTGGGCTCGGGCGGACAATTATTTATTTTCTTGTTCTTAGTCCAGGTTCTGTAACTCGGCGAAAAGAATTAATGGGAATGAAGATTAGTCTATCAGTTTAGTCAGTTGTAGTAGTAAATAAATAAGTAAGTATTACATACATAGTAACTCTCTGGAAATATGTTTCGGATGTACTTACTATGAATTTTAATTCATATCAGGAAAAGCATATTCATAAAGATAGTAAAAAGGCGCAGGATGCAGGCCGGCACCCACCGGCCATTATTATGATTTCCACTGGAAATCATTGGGGGAGGCCTATGTTCAGCAGTGGACGTCCTATGGCTGAAATGATGATGATATGATAATGATTAGGAAAAGAGATATTGACAACATTTTTGTACCACTTTTATCCAAATACGCCACAATGGAGGAGGCTTTAATCATTAAAAAACAAAAGTAAACCCTTGCTCCTACATTCAGATAAAATTGACGAAATTTTCTTAGGTCTAACTAGACTAATAAAATTACTTACGCTAGTATTTACAAACGATGCTTGCTTAAGTGAAGCAGCAAATCGAACACACAGCGTTGAATAGAGCTCTATGATTGGTTCGTATGTCACCCTGTGCGTCCACGCGCACTGTGAGACCTCATAGTAATGTTTGTGAATACGGGCGTTAATCTATGTAATATTATTACCAACGAAACTGCTTCCCCTAACAATGTGTTTCGGATATTTCCTTTACTAAAACTAAACTACAACTAACTCATTGATATGCGTGGTTAGTTCTGGTTACTTCTCGCATTTGAAGGCCCCAAGGAGTTTTACTTAGAAACAGTGAGCATCAAATAGTTATTTATTCCTTACTTTTACTTTATTGTTCTTCAATAGTGGTACCCGCACATTAGTATAAAAATCTTACCAATGATAGCTGCAATAATCAAGACAATTGACGGAAAAAACTGATAAAAAATGTAAACAACCGACTCCATTTTGTTTTTGTTTTCGCGCGCAAAACACACATTACAAAATGTCACTTTTGCAGAGTCAAAGGTCGCAAACTATGCAGCCTACGACTGCTCAAAGACATTTTTATGCCTTTGCCCAAAAAAAAATAAAAAAAGACCACGCAAAATGAGCGCCAAAAATACTGACGCCCATATTTACAAACATTACCTACAATGAGGTCTCTCAGTGCGGTGGACACACAGGGTCACACACGAACCAATCACAGAGCTCTATTTAACGCTATGCGTTCGATTTGCTGCTTCACTTAAGCAAGCATCGTTTGTGAAAACGGGCGTTAATTACAATTCATTAAAACGTACTTTTTGGCTACATTTTTCATCAAGTTCATTTAAATTCTTCCCGTAACAATCGTTAAAACGCCTACTCTGCTATTTTTAATTAAAATGTATTAGGTCCCCAAAGTTTATCGAGATAAAATAAATGAACCATTTTTCATGAATTTTTTTATGGGAAAACGGGGCAATAAAACATCATGCAGATTTTTAATTTACAGCCACCCACGTATGTGCAGATTGGATTTATGTATGTGAATGCATGATATTCAAATTACACCCTAAATAAATTGGAGATGCTATGATAAAACATGGATTTTCCTTGAGAGTGACGAAAACAGCCAGTACATTACAATTAATGTTTGTAAGTCTCTAAATTAATAAATAGTTCAATGGTTTGTATGCTTAGACAAAGTAAGTTCATGACAGTTTAAAGTGTGAAATCGCTTCGCTGTGGCTTTTTAAAATAATTTATTTCGATAGGTATTTTTTTATTTTATTTTGTGCGTCATTATGTGCTCCGCTGCTTGAAGCGATCGCGAAATTGAATCTCTTTGAGGTATGTAGCTATTGTAATCTTAATTCTTTATTCTCTCTCTCTCTGTCTTAACGGCAGACAATCAATAAATATTCAAAGAAAATATATTACTTTCTGTCTATGTTTACCTCAGATCAATCTCAGATGTAAACAGATGTGACTCCACTTTTCCCGAGGATGTCTTATAAAAGGTCTTCTCTGAGGAAGCGCTCTCTATATGCGCGCGCACCCCGAACCCATCTATAGTCTGGTCCGTGAGCACGTAGAATTTTGTCCAATGACCCCAAGCAACCCATCCTTATCGCTCGCGCGTAATTATGTTGCTGTCGCGCTCGCACACTCACTGCGGCCCCCCGTCGCACAGTCGCGACAGCAATATAATTGCGCGCGAGCGATAAGGATGGGTAGCTAGGGGTCATTGAACGAAATTCTACGTGCTCACGGACCGGGCTTTAGCATAAGAAGTCAAATCCTCCATTTCTTTCTGAAAATTGGAAACGGTCGTGCTCCTGCAGTAGAAACTAAATGGCTAATAATGAAATTATGAGGACGAAACAGGTGTGTATTACCTGTCGTTTCTATTCAAGCTACACACCCGCCATATTACACAGCCACCATGACGCGTGCATGCGTGTAATTGTATTCCAAGTATTTCCCCGTGGAGGCAGACTGGAGTGGTTTTATTCAACATAGTGGCAAAGGCATAATCGTATAGTGCCTGCCATTTCCAGGAGAATGTACTTAATGAGTATACTTTTTTAATTGCAGTTGATAAGTTTTTAATAGTGCTTTTTTATATAAAGATCATAATTATGGCAAAGGCATATCGTTATGCCTACACTATTTTGTGTAGATCCCGAAAATAAAAGTTGAAGAAAATTCAATAGAAGATGATTCAGTTGGTGGTACAAAAAGGTCATATGAAAGACATAAGAATAATTATTTTGTCATAAAAAATATCGAAATTGTTTCAGTGACGGAGAGAGAACATTCATTTCTGTAATATTAATGTATGTGTTATAGTCAAACCTCGAAGTTCCGGCACTCCTAGGTTTGACTAGTCAATCCTCAGGTCTGACTAGAAGTCTTAGTCAAAGCCCAAACATTTCGGCCTTTGACTAAATAATGTTAGTCAAACCTAGGAGTAACTAATTTGGTCAGGCAAAGGTCGAAACTCAATTTAATGAAATCGGGGTTTGACTAGTCAAACCTCAATTAAGACTTTAAACTAAACTATACTTCATTCTGATCTTGAACTTATTAAGGCGTAACGGTCGGTTTTCACGCGCACGCGCAGCTGTCTCTTTAGGTGAAGGTACGAGTAACTAAACTTATTTACTGAGGTTGTTTGTCAGTGTTTCTAGATCGATCTTGAAATTACTAATTTTTAGGGTTCTGTTACCTTAAATTAAAGGATAAAGAGTTAAAACGCGACCCTTAGCGACAACCTTTAGCGAAGTCATAGTAGACTTCGCTAAAGGTTGTCTGTCACTAAGCTCGTATCTCATGAATCATTCTCAAAATATTTAGATTTTTATTCACCTTAAAAATAAATAGTTTTAGTTATAATCTTGCTGTGTACCTACTTGCATCGAATAAATATTTTTCTTTCTTTCTTTCTAAATATTTAAGAGGGGCTCCCATACAGCAAACGTGACTTGTTGCAGTTTTCTACTCGATATTAAAACGTAAACAGGTGAACCCTTGAAATATTCACATAATATTTACCTAGTTGCATATCTATTTTAAAAATAAATCATAAAATTAAAATAAAATAAATATTTATGGGGGGCTCCCATACAACAACAAAGTCTCACGGAACCCTTCGTGAGCGAATCCGACTTGCACTTGGCCGGTTTTCTATTTGCTGTCTACTTTTGACCGAGTCTGCCAGTCGTTTCTAGGATTGACTAGGCAAAGCCCGAAACAGATTATTTTAGTTTCGACGTTTGACTGAACAGTTTAGGCACTTCTAGGTTTGACTTAGTCAAAGGCCGAAATAAGAATTCACTTCGGGGTTTGCCTGAAGGCCTTGGTCAAACCTAGGATAGACCAGTCATTCCGCGAAGAGACTGCACATCGACCTTTGACTATGACACCTACACTATTTTGTGTAGATCCCGAAAATAAAAGTTGATGGAATTCAATAGAAGATGATTCAGTTGGTGGTACAAAAAGGTCATATGAAAGACATCTTAAGAATAATTATTTTGTTATAAAAAATATCGAAATTGTTTCAGTGACGGAGAGAGAACATTCATTTCTGTAATATTAATGTATGGACGACAGCATGTCAAGCTAAAATAGCGGCGTACCTATTATCTCATTGTAATACAGGCTATTTTGCAAAAATATGTAGGTAAGTATAGTGTAATGTACTGTCGACTGTACATGATGGATGTTGTTTAATTTTGGTTTTTTCATATACAGTCAAATTCGTGACACCTAAAGAGGCCAAAAAGACAACACAACCTTATTCCAATTGTAACAAAGACGTGTTGCGAGCTTTTTGGCTACTTTAGATGTCACAAACTATTTGGCTCTGACTGTACCTGCGTTACACCTCTCTCTACAAATGTGTTGTAGTGACAGAGCATGTTTATGGCCCCATAAGAATAAACCCATGGGAATTTACTTGCATTCTGTTTTGGCAGAAATAACCCCTCCGATGGAATTTCGTAGCTGCTTCCATTTCAAACCATAAATTTTGGCGGGAAAATTTAGTTTTATGTAGCTTTAGCGCTTCACTCAGTCAGTCAGTGCCTGAGATATGGGAGCGGCACGGGAGGTGTAAACATTGACAAGGTGAACCGACGACCTCATAAAAGTAACAGGAGGGCGCTGGATGCAGGCCGCTAGCAGTTGGTCATTATGAATATCACTGGGGTAAGTAGGCCTATCTTCAGCAGTGGACGTCCTATGGCTGAAATGATGATGATGATGATAATTACGCCCGTATTCACTAACGATACTTGCTAAAGTGAAGCTGCAAATCGAACGCACAGCGTTTAATAGAGCTCTGTGATTGGTTCGTGTGTCACACTATGCGTCCACGCGCACTGTTAGACCTCATAGTATTGTTTGTGAATATGGGTGTAAGTAGGGAATCTAAAAATCAAGCCTCAAAAATGGGAATATCAGCTAAAAATCTAATCTAAATATTATAACTCAAAGGTGACTGACTGACTGACATAGTGATCAATCAACGCCCAGCTCAAACCACTGGACGGATCGGGCTGAAATTTGGCATTCAGGTAGATGTTATTACGTAGGCATCCGCTAAGAAAAGATTTTACGAAACTCCTAAAGGGGTAAAACGGGATCCACGTGTACGAAGTCGCGGGCGTCCGCTAGTCGTCGATAAAATTCATTTACACACTCAGCTGGGCGGGTATCGTGGTGAAATAAATAAATCTCGTAGACACTGCATAAATCTTTCCAAGTGGAATAGGACGTCGCTTGTCTAAGCAAAGCGCCTTTTATTTTAACCAGCATGTGATTTTAATGGTTTATTTTTAGACTATTGTATTTTTAGGACTTGTATTTTAATTATTAATATAAATATTTTGTCCAACTTTTAGCATTGTAATCTATGAAACTATGGGTTTTCAGATCTCTTAATTAGGTATTTTGTCCCTACTTCATCAATAACAGACATTATAATTATGGATAAAATATAGGACTTACTATGGTGTGTCTACGTACCTACATTGACTACTACGTGTACCTACAATCCTAAGTAAGTCAATATTTACTACATTTCGTCATCGTCATCATCGGGTCATTTAGTTTCCACTGCAAAATCAACCCTCTCTAAAAAGATTTGACCTACACTCTCTTTGATGCTGGCTAGACGAGGTGTGGGCGGGCTTATAATAACTTTAATATTTGGCACAGAATAATATAAATAAGTACTCTTGTATCATCAAACCTAAACTGTCAAAAAAAGAAGAAAAAAATACCTACGAACTCCTGAAGTAAAACCGAAACCAAAACCGATAAAACTTTTTACAACACTGATTTCTAAAGCCTGGGCGCTGAGGTGTAAAAGCTGTAGCCCTAATGATATGACCGAGTTAGGCTAAAAAGTACAAAGGAGGATGCCTATAAGCCGGTATTTTATGAGAGGCTGCCTCGCCGAGATAATAGTATCGACCTTGGAGACTGGATCTTGCGTGTATTATAAAGAGGTTTTTGTATATTGGCAGTGATAGGTTTTGGCTGTGAAACTGATGTTCAACTGGCTTCTTCAAAAAGGAGGAGAATATCAATTCCACTGTATGTTTTTGTTTCCACAAAACCGAATTTTGCGTGTACCTATTAAAAAGAGGTTTTTTGTAGGTATATTACAGTGATAGATTTTACCTATGAAACTGCAGAAGCGGATAATCAATTACATTATAGGTATGCTGGGTTTTTTAATGTTTGCTACAGCAGAATTCCATTAATTTTGAAACGGTTTCAATACTTTTTATAGGAATTACTTCCTGAAAATTTTGGCATGAGTTTTTTGACCATTAAACTTTGGTAAGCTGTCACCGACTCCGAAAAGATCAATCATGTTTTTAATTGACTTAGTAAATAAATAAATACCTAACTTTATTTTTCTACTTTTTTGAAGTTTTTTTTTTTGCTAAATTTATATTATGGATAGGATAATTTTAGTGAAAAAATAATTTTCAATACAGTTTGTTCTTATAATGTTTGTTTTTTACCGTATCCAATACTAATAAAGGTCAACTTTTATCACAAGCCCAAACATGATTGTGCAGCAGACCGTACCACTCAGGCTTCGAGTGGAAAACAAATATTTTTCTAGTCCTAAACCAATGGAACTAAACCAAAAACTACGACGTAAGCCTACGCTCAGACGAAGCATAAACAACTTTAATACGAACCTCTGTATGCAGTATATCGCACAGATAGTACAATAGTGGCGTAACTCAAAATGTGAGTTTTTTCAGGATCAATAAAATAGTATTTTATAAATTTTTGTTAACCCCTCCAGGTAAGATCAGTTAGGAGTGGGTTCACTGCAATTGTCCAGCGAATGACCCTCGAATGATATGCAGTCCAACACTGACCACATTGTGATAATTATTGTCGTTTAAATTAAAAATCTTTAATTTATTTAGTTTTCATCATCTAGGATGCAAAATCACTTCTATTAGAACGAAATAAGATACCTCGATCTTTGTTTGATGTGCTGTCGTCACTAGTTACAATATCAATAAATCGTCAAGATCGTGACGTCACAGGCTAGCCATTATATCGCCATAACCTGTTCCTGAGGGAATGTGTCTCAAAATATGCACATAATTCATGATTCTTTAGTGTTATTACGCCTGATGCTATAAGCCCCTATAAAATAAGAAAGGAAGAAAGTATTTTGAAATGTTTTTTTTTCTTTCTCTCATTAATAAAATTGCTCGTATTTAATAATAACTAATAAATAATTTCAATGTTAATAAATATTTTGTTTTATAAATCGAATGACGTCAGATCCGGTAACTTACTCCGTCGATTCACTCACTCATTCAAGTTCTATTACCTACTCACTCGGTCGTTCACTTTATTGTGATTCGAGCACCGGACAGTCAGTCGCTATCCAACCTCTGCCGTGAGCAGACGGCTCGAGAAAGTTTGTGAAGTGTTTTAAAATGTTTAGTGGTGGAAATACTGCTCGAGCAAAACAAGGTTAGTTATTTTTTATGTACATAAATATAAAATAAGAATTTATTATGGCTAAATGAGCCCTCCGATATGCAGGCGATAGAGCGTCAGAATATTATATTTTTGAGGAAAAATTGCAGTTATTAAATTACAACTACTTAAGGCGCTACATTGTTTATGTCGAAGTGCCTGTATTATTTTGAAAAATAAACCCAAGAGTGAACTAAAAAAACAAAAAGAATAATCGTAAACAGCTGTGCTTACGTATTTTATCTCCTATTTAAATATTTTATATCTGAACAATCCCCTGCCACTCACGGCCATATTTTGACAATACATAGCAGGGTAATGTTACCTCTCTGCGTCCATTGCTCTGCTCGTGTCCAAACAATGGATCTCTTGTGGATCATTTTTAAAACGATGCAATATAATTAAGAGTTTAAATCCTCCATTTGCTTCTGGTAAATTATCTGCGAGTGGCAACTATGGGCTGGAAGACCTAGCGTGGGCAAGCCTCTTACTAGGTGGACCGACGATCTTATGAAGGTTGCGGGAAGAGCCTGGATGCGGGCAGCGCAGGACCCTTCATTGTGGAAAACCTTGGGGTAGGCCTTTGTCCAACAGTGGACGTCATTAATTGGCTGAAACGAACGAATGAATGAAATTATCTGCAGTGGAGACTAAATGACATGATGATGATGATACTTAAGAGTAGGTATTACTTGTCATTCACCCAGGTACTTGTACAAATAGCTTCCGAAGTTTTAATGTGTTGGAATTTTTTACCATTTTAAACAGTGATCCTTCGCTTGCACGCGAGTAAAGAGGTGGACGCAAACTGGCGAAATTGCCCTAATAACTCCGCTGGGAATTTATTTAGTAACTTCGTCAAGTATCGCGAATTCGCGAGCGTTGAAACAATGTAAATTTTTCCGAATATTTTCCGAAGTCTGAAAACTTTCAGAGCTGGACTGTTAAGTTCATTTTCCGCTTCTTTTACTTTCATAAGTTTATAAATGAGGGTCCTACTTAATATCTTAAGCACTCGCCAAGACCCGTTTTATTATGAACTAAGCTTTTATTATTTTTAGGGTTAAGTATTATTTTTTACTTAAGTATTATTTTTTATTTTGAGGCTGTTTTAAATAAATGTTCGTTTTTTATTAAAAAGATTTTTTATTAAATACAGATCAAAATAGAAACATGCAAAAGACTGCACATGAAATTAGTACTTTTGCATCTTAAGTAGATGCTATTTTTTAACCAAATGTATATTTAGAAATGCCTTGCCACTGCCGTTAAATCGAGGGTCGCGGGCGTAAGTAAATAAAACCCAGTTTAAATGACCGTAAGCAAATGAAACCGCGGTTTGTAAACTGTAAAGCAATTTGGTGGAAAGTTAATGATTTGACAGGCTTCGGTGGACTGAGGATCTATTTGATTAGGACTGTCACACTGCAGGGGGACGTAGAAATACCTCTTTACCCTATGCAAGTGATTTGCACCAATATTCTAGCTTCTTCATTTAGGCTATTTATGTAGAAAATTTTAGTATAATGCCACTGACCGTTTCATAGAAAAGCGGTTTAAACAAAAAAGGTCAGGTATTTTTTTTGTATTTTATACCTATTGCACTTTACCTTTTTATAATAAAACCCCCGTTTTACCTCCTTAGGCGTTGAATTTTGCTAAATCCCGTCATAGTGAGCACCTACGTTCTAAATGGAACCCCCATGCAAAATTTGAGACTCCTTTCTAAGATTTCGTGATGTGTGAATGAGTCAGTCAGTCAGTAACAGGCTTTTATAAATACAGATGTGTAGTCTGTTGTGCGTTGACTGTACATTAAGCTGTGTGTTAGTGGATTACCTAACGGGAACATAAGCCCTAATGTTATGTAATATTATAAATCAGGATATAATATCATTGTAAATTAGGTCTTAGAGGAATAAGCTATCACGTATCCCATGGGAGATTGTGGGTCCGTACATAATAAATTACTGGGATATATCCTGTCAGTCTGTCCCGTACTTTAGGAATATTTAGAAGGTATTCACAGACAGGATTTGTTTAAGCAACCACGTTTTTGCTTAGTCTCTTATTCATATTTTAGTCATTCTCTTATGATAAATTGACATTATGAATCAAACCAGGGAAAAAGCAATATTTTAGAATTTACTGTATGTCATCATCATTAATGATGTCAGTCACAGGACGGCCAAGTGCTTTCCTGTAATCTTTTGTATACAGATCTACTGCAAAATTAAAATTTTATTCTATAGCATCTCCCACAAGCTATAAACATTGAAAACTTATTTTTATCAACTTACGACTGACAAGACAATATTAAAATAGAATACACATTTGACTTCTTACCATAAATATTAATATAACAATGACATCTTAATTAACCCCATTCTACAGTAGCAATACACATGAATTTAAAATTACTATCTTCAAAATATTCATTCAATTTATAAGAGCTCATTTCGAACGAGTCAGTTAATATTTACATTACTTCAGTGAAGTCCTTTACATATTAACTCTATGAATTCTCAATGACTTTCTACAATAATTTTCATCAATATATCACGAGGTTTACTTTAGTTTCTACGTAAGATTTCGCCTGTAGGTTTCAAACTCGAGTTTTCCAGTGACTTGGCCCACTTTTAGCTTGGTCCACGGGTCGCTGGTTTGAATATTTACATAGTTGGCTTTCAGTTACTAGGCCCGCCTTCAATGTTTTATTAATAAAATAAACACCAAAACAACAAAAATCTACTTTAGAATCTTAGAGGTGGGCCCAGTCATTGGAAGAAAAACTATTCAAATATTCAATCTAGCAACTTGGCCCGTGGACCAAGCTAAAAGTGGGCCAAGTCACTGGAAAACTTAAACTCTACCATACCTACTAGATTAACACACATTGTCATACATATGTTAAGTTTTCATAGTTTTCAGTAGCTTTTAAAGAATGTCTTTATGCGTCTTTTAAATTAAATTTCTCTAAATATTTTTAAGTCAAATGTAAAAAAAAGTCTTCAAACTGTTATCAGAAAACAACTACTTAGGTGTGTGATATTAATAATACTACGAACTAATTTCTAGATTAATTTTCCCTATTGTATCCCTGATGTAGGTTTCTTTCCTCATTATTCCCAGGTAACGGGAAAAATCTATAGCTATAAGCTTTGACTTTGACTTTAGTTAAAACTTTGACTTACCTTTCGAGTTACGGAACCCAAAAATTTTTAAACGACTAGGCACACATCCAATACTGACTAACTAACACATAACTAAAATGTAGGCTAAATATAAATAGGCCCTGTCAGTCTATTCGTTACATAGAGGTATAGAGAGATGCCAACTAAGGCGCTGAGTTCAAAACTCAGTATCTCATTAAAAATCCACACACACAAAGAAATCAAAAATGTGCTCATTATCCACTGCGGTATCAGTACTCAACGTTTGAATAATCTTTACTCCTACGCAAGCAATGTAAGCTGTTTACATTATGACGTCGCTGCTGTCATCATTGCTGTCACGAGTTCTGTTTTTGGTGATATTGCTGCGACACCGGCCCCGCCCCCTTGTCACATCTCCCTTTAGTTTCTGTGATCTGTGGTTCGTTACTTAGCATGGCTACGCCTAATGCAATAAGCTAGGCGTTCCCTTTGAGACGATGGGAGACAGGAAGCTGCTATTCGGTTAGCCGCATCGTTAGACCATAGCCTAGCCTAGAGCATTATACGAGCTAGCTAGAGCATACGAATTTTGTTTATATTCGGTTTAGTTGGGGGCTGATGATTCATTAGGGTTGTTTAGGCGTTTCGCACTACGATTTTTTTTTTAACATTTTTAAACCGGCCGCGGCATACAGTGGTGACTGAGTTCGTTGCGGCGCTTCTTCTCAGCACTTGCCAAATGTTTGTCTCGAAGCGCTGGTAGGGCAAAAAAAGAATGAGACTTGTATAGGCTCCTTAAGAGCATTTGACGATTTGTAAGTACTAATTTAATTAGTCTAAACAAATAAAGATAATTTTGATTTTTGATTTTTTTAATGAATCGGACCGTGCTCTAACGTGAATCGCACAACTGAACTTTTTGAAGGGGGGCCTTGCACGCCGTGGTGTGTATCGCTTTAGAACTTTATTAAATTTATTATACCCATATCTATTTTTTATTATTATACCTACAGTGTGAAGTCTCATTAAATTACAGATCTTGGGCGATTCTCACCGCGGTCCGAAAAACTTGTGGTGCGAAACGCCTAAAGAAACTTTATCTCTAACACTTGACACCTCAGTCGCTATGTCGATCTGAGTGAATAGTGACTGAGTTTCTTCCGCTGCTTCTTCTCAGCACTGGCCCATTTATTGTCCCGAAGCAGTGGTAGGGTTAAAACTGGGACGTGTAAAAGTGCTTTTTAAAAGCCTATTTGCAAAAATTAATGAGTTTTATGAGATTTTTTTACTATCCCCTTCAACAAAATAAAGATGATTCCTTAAAAAGTTAAGTTATTCAAGGATGTGTAGTAGAAACTTTGAGTCAAGATAAAAATCTGGCTACATAAAAGGTGCAGTGAAAAATGTACATAATAATTATTACTCAATAAAAGCTTGTTTACCGAATTAATAAGGGCTTTAAGGATATTAATTACTAACGCAATATTTGTTCCGTGACCAGATGTAGCACGCGATGGTTCGGAAATATGAGAAACTCGTTAACATGAGGTAAACGGTACAAATATCCAACTAATTACTTATTTAGCTTACTTTCTCTGATTGATGCGATTTGATACGCAAACGGTACGTACATCTGATTCATAAGTACCTATTTAAGTATGTTTATATCAGTTGTCTAGTACCCATAGTACAAGCTTTGCTTAGTTTGGGACTAGAAGCGTAGGTAGTGTAAAATGTTAAAGGTTCAAGGATATAAAGAACATAATAAATAAAAAAAAAAAAAATGAATACCTATCACATTTTTAATATTAAAAATGTAAAAATTTGGATGTATGTTTGTTACTACTTTACGCGAAAATACATGCAGATTTATCCATTATTTGCAATACTTATAAGATTTAAGTTGCCCAGGTAGCACAGGTAGGTAAGACCATAAAATAGTTACTTCAGACCCGGTGGGAGCAGATTTTTCTGTTCAGTTGGCTCGCTCTAAGTTCGCCTGGCTAGCTACCACCATCCTACTATTATTATAAATGGTCACTAACAGAATAATTATTACAGCATCTCATCCGCCAGTTCCTCAGTTACTCCGTGATCATGGTGCTTGCAACAGTGCCGAAATATCGGAGACTCGAAATTAAGGTACCATGACATGCATGGTAGCAATCCCGTCAATAATAATTACCGTGTTTCTCTATTTTAAACAAAAAAGAAATGATTCAAATTATTTTCTTGGCTATTATCTGGCGTTAAGAGTCGTCTCTCATTCTAAATATTTTCAAAGTAACTTGAAAAAATCGAACTGCCTAAGGTGAATCGAACCCGCGACCTTAACGCTTGCCAAGTTTTTTCAAGTTAGTTATTTAAAAAAAGTTTTGGCGTTAGATCTTCAGACTTCATGCCGCATCTCGCTGTATAAAGGTGGCTCAAAGATAACGGTCCATTGTGCCGGTAAGTGGAATCTGATGGCACGGGAATGGCACTTTAAACAATAGCCGACGATGTTTTAACGAGGCAATAAGGGCTAAAGTACTTTAATGTGATATATTCTTTGCCAGCGGCTCTACTCGTTTGATTTTTGGTTGGTAACAGACTAACCACAAGCATATTATGTATGTCGACGCCAGGGATGGATGAGCGTCGCTGTCGCTGGCGACAGGGTCCTCTGGTTCAGGGTTCATGGCGTAGGTCTCAGGCAAAATGAAATCCACTCGTAGAAAATAATTAACTGAGTATATTCACGAGAAAAATTACACACAGCACTAGAGTGTATCAGAACTGAGTGAACCAACGGTCTTGCGATAGGAACGTCCGCCTCGAGTGATAGTTGAACACAGACTGGCACTAGCTCAACGATTTCCCCACCAACACGATTCCGTTCTCGTTTCGTCACTCAATTGACTCGATCGTAAGATTTTTGCATGAATTAAATCACTTTTCTGTTTTACGAAGGCTTATCAAGCCAAACACTGAGGTATCTAACGTAGTGCAATAGAATCAATTTTGAAACAAAACATTTTAGAGTGATGTGTTGTCGTACTACAACCACAGAATAAGTTAGCTACAACCATCTTCTTACAAAGAAAAAGAATAAAGAAACAGTTCAGAATCAGAATCTTTATAATGCTTAAAAAGAAAACAAGATTTCATTTATAACATCGTTATCATTGACTACTACTTGTCTTAAGCACCATCCTGTTTTGTTCAACCAATAAATGATTTGTTGCTCTTGGAAATTAACTTTGATTATTTTATTCTAAAGCAATAGTGGATATTATGGTCTAAAAATGTCTTTACTGAACGACCTTTCAGGCTATGATAAAACTTTGAGGCTCATGAATATCAAGAAAACATAAAAAATAATTTCCAACACTAATCACGTAGCACCATTTACATCACTGGCATTTAATTAAAAAGGAAAAAAAACACCATTTCGAAGTGAGATAGGTTCGTCATCACAGAAACGAAGCATTGCTTAACATTCCTGCAGCGAAACGCACAAAATTACGTCATTTGTAAGTCGAAACACGTAGCAGATTACCAGTCACAAAAACTCTTATTTGTGCAGATTACTTCGCTGTCTGTAAGGCCTGGGGAGATCAGCCTGTCAATCCAAAAGCCTTAGGCTGAGTTGCACCACCTAACTTTGACCGTAACTTAACGATAACCAGTGCTTTTGTATGGAGTTTGACAGATTTTTGACGTTTGTCAAAGTTAAAGTAAGATGGTGCAACCCAGCCTTACTTCGCACAAAAAGAAACAATAGATTTCTAAATTCAAAAAGGGACAATATTATTTGATCCTCTAAAAACTAATTGATCTTTTTTTATGTGCACTTTTAAAAATAAATGATGTGTTTTATTATATTTTATCTTTATATTAATTATTGGGTCTATATTAGTTGATCTACGGATAAATTATGAATGATCTTCATTTAAGGTAACATAATATTTATGTTTAACATACTCTTTTAATATTTGGTAAACAATAATAATATTTGATCCTCTTTTTTAGTTATTGATCTTTAATTTTGTTAATTTGATGATTTTTATATCAAGTTTGCCTTTTAATATTGATCACCTAATAAATACATTTCATAGTCATAGTCATAGTCATATGTATGTATAACTAAACTTTAAAATATATTTGATCTAACTAAAAATATTATTGGTTAATATTTTTAATTAAAAAATATCTTTTAATTTACGCGGTACTTTGTGGTTGAGTGACAATCGTCCGTCATTGGTCGTTTACCGAGTTGGCCAAGGGCTTAGCGGCCAATAAGCAAGCAGAATGGTACATTGCCATGTTTGTTTAAATTACAAGCTTTGCTTTGTTTGGGACTAGAGGCGCTATGTAAAATAATTTCTTACTTCTGACATCCCTGAACCCGACATCATAATTTTTAATAATAAATATCCTTGGACATTTTACACTGCGCTTCTAGTCCCAAACTTTATTTTTACCTCTTTATTTTTTTTTCAAATCGCAAGTTTGATTTTCTCTTAGTATACCGATCTCGACCGTGATCAGTGACCATAAAGTCATCTGTCAACGGGTCGATTAGACACGATAAAAGCACTAAACGATATTTGTTTACTTTTAGTGCGACATCGGGTCGTAAGGACCTGACAAGTTTTTTTTTCCAAATAAATTTACTGTGTTTGACGAAACAATTGCAAAACAATATTTATCTTTCGTACTACTGAAAAGACCGAATATATACATCCCGCACCAACGCATCCAGCACCTAAGGTCAATTCGACCCGATAACGCAGTGTGAACGTGTTAAGTATGCTTTTTTAATAAAAAATAAATCTTTGAACATCAAGTGCCTTTAAATAGTATCCATTCTTTGACTACAACTTATAAAAATAAGTACCATAACATAATTATTTTGAAGATTATTTGATATAGACAAAAAAATAATTTATACAAATCGAATTATTTAAAAAAGTATCACAATATTGAATATTTGGTGCTCATTTCTTTTATTTTTGAGGACCAACAAGTAACGATCAGATATAATTTTTACATCTCAAAATTTTTTTGCGTAGTTCAAAAGAGGTTAAAATATCGATCGATTTCATTTATTTTATGTCTCAAAGAAAGAGGATCAATCATTAAAATAGATGACCATTTAGATTTTTTTATTTGCCGTTTTTGCTAATTTAAAAAGATCATTTAAATACATGCCATTCAAAAATAGCGTCATCTTTATTGTTTTTTTTTATGGTTCGAATTAAGAAAATTAATATACAGTAGCAAGAGATACTGGCAGGTATTTCAGGCTGCAAGTTCACAGTAACTTTTTTTGTTCGAAATATGAAAAAGTTTTCATAACAATACTCGCAGGTTTTATCAACAATCTTGCTTAATTTAATGAGCACAGTGTTAAGGAAAGCAGGAAGAGTGTAGGCAATCTATACTAATATTATAAAGAGGAAAGATTTGTACCTATTTTTGTATGTTTGTAATGAATAGGCTCAAAAACCACTAAACGGATTTTGATGAAACTTTACAGTATCATTGTTCATAATCCAGAATAAGATATAGGCTATAATTTATGACGATCTGTGACAAACGAAATTTCACGCGTGCGAAGCCGCGGGCGGAAAGCTAGTAATAAATAAAAAGTAAAAAAACTAAAACCCAACTACGACAAAAAACGACGCTAAAAAATTATAAAACAAGATTTTCAGAATACTGAACTGAACAAAGTTGCTAATGTAGTTGCATAGTTAAGTTTTTGCATGTAGAATACTTATCGACAACATAATCGTCCGTGTTCACAAACGATACTTGTTTAAGTGAAGCAGCAAATCGAACGCAGTGTTAAATGGAGCTCTGTGATTGGTTCGTGTGTCACCCTGTGCGTCCACGCGCACTGTGAGACCTCATAGTAATGTTTGTGAATACGTGCGTTAGTCACGTTTAAGCTTATGGAAAGACGCTTGTAGAATAAGGTCATGTAAATACCTGCCTGCACTACTCCTGCCTTTGTTCAGTGCAGCCCAATTACGTCTTCCATAAAATACTCTAAACTCTTAATAATTCTTAGTCATAAATACCTTTTCTGACTAAACCAAAGTCAAGCAACAGTTTTTGTAACTCTTAACCTTACTAAACTATTAAACTTCATGAAAAGTAACTTCAAAAAGATAAGATTTCCCTTTGAGTTATCTAATAGCCAGTAAAACTTGTCAGTATCACAAGACAAATGGTTTTGACTAAGTTTGCAGACTTGTCTAAATATGGACGATAGCAGAGGTTTGGAAAGAATATTAAACCAAATTCTTAAAATATAATATTTAAAAAACTATTGAAAAGTAATCTTTTGAGATACTTATTTATTTGTTTTATGTGTCATGTGCCTTCAGTGTGCTAATCATTTAAAATAGCTCAAAGTAGGTTTTTTATCATTTATGTGATGAAGGTAGGTACCTACTGATTAATTAGCAAGATTAATTAGGTTTTGGTTTGTTACAGATTATTTTTATGGCGCGAATCACTGTTTTTTGGCTTTTTCTATGTCTCAAGGTATTTGGGCCATAGTAAACTGAATATTATAAAAGAAAAAATAACATTTGAGTTATATTAATGACGCAGACTACAAACAACTACAAACTTTTAGCAGGCCGATAGTTTGGTTGACTTTTAATTTGTATGAGGAAAAGCAAAGAAACAGCCCGACCAATCTATCGACCGACAAAACAAAACAAAACATCTGTAGTTTGCGAGGTTTTTGTGTGTTTGTTTGTGTATGTTACATCCAAAATTATTCGTACCGTCAAATTACGTATACTAAAAGCGCTTTCACATTAGAGCGTTAGTAGCGCAACTGCAACGCGGCAGCAGCGTTTTTATACTGTGAAGGCATGCATCCGCTGTCACATAGTATGACATTTTCGGCAGCGCATCAGTCGCGCGTTTGTCGCGCTGCTAAATCGCCTAAAGGTGAAAGCGCTTTTATTACGTAGTGAACTGGCTGTTATTTTCAGCCTTTGGCCTTAGTTGTCAACGTTATGGAAATAGTCGAACATCCCCATTTCGCGCCCTTTCCCGTAACACTATTCCCTTCCATCAGATCCGCAAATTTTCTCTTGTGTTCGCCTTATTTGCACGTTGAAGGCGAATTTATTATGTGACACGGAATAAAACAGCTTTTTGGCTTGTTAGGCTGAGTTACACTTTCTACGAGTAACTTTAACCGTAACTATAATGAGCAGGAGCTCTACGCGCCTACTAGGATGGCCCCTACAAATTGTGTGTTAAAACAAAGGTAGACTGAAATACAAACTTTTTGATTTTTTTTAATGATTTTCGTATGGAATTAGTCAGATTTTTGACGCTTGTCATAGTTAATGTAAGATGGTGCAACCCAGCCTTAATTATTGTCTCCGATGCTGAGAGTATGACACTGGCAGTTTTTTTTATGTACAGTCAGCTTCAAATAGTTCGTAACACCCAAAGTGGTCAAAAAGTCGACAACACAACCTTATTGCAATGAGGGCTATCGTTTTAGCGCTTACCAGTTAGCGCCACTGTAGAGTAAGGTCCTGTCACTTGCTAGCAGCGAAGACAGACTGGTGAGCGCTAAAGTGCTAGGAGGACTATCGCATTTGCACTCATCAAGATGGCGCCACTGTAGAGTAAGGTCCTGTGAATGAGTGAGGGGTGCCAACTGTTAAGTATAATACGATAGCCCTCATTGTTACAAAGACGTGTTACGAACTTTTTGGCTACTTTGGGTGCCACGAACTATTTGACGCTGCTGTACTATGCCACGTCAACTGATCAGTTTAACCAACCGTAACTGATTAACCAATTAGTAACTGATGAACGTAAATTGCGCTTACACTCCCAAAATAACTCAATAAAGCTGTTTATTTAATGGTCATTATGTTTCAATTGAGTCAACAAAAATAAACATTGTTCTCTCGTATCCAGTAAACGTTCCGATAAAATATTTGGAATCCACAAAATATCTGACCGATAAAATCCGACCTTCATTTTATTGAATAAATTTGTTTAAATCAAGAGCATAATGCTTTTTCTATATAAATCGCCAATTGGATGACCTACCAATTTTGTTTTGATGAAGGTACGATTCATTTTCACACCTTTCGGGGCAAATTCTGTAATAAAAAGATGATTTTAATAGGGATGGGGATGAGATATCGATTATGATCAAACATTATATTATCCTTTTATGAAATCATCAATATTTGGCTAAGAAATTGACTACTTGATAGTGCTTGTAGTAGGGATAACTTGATAGGAAGTGAGAGTTGCGGGTCCAATGACAGTTTAACTTTCCGTCGCGACAAACTTGACCTCCATTGGTTGGGTTTTTATTTGCAGTCAAGCTGTAGACCCTGGCTACACAGGAGTTGCAGTGGTGGGAATAGTCCCGTAAAAAGTGAGAGTTCATAGAAAAGGTAGGCTGTGATCTACCATTAGCACAGAATAATAATAAGTACTACGTACAGAAGTTAAACTTCGCGAAGTTATTTAAAAAATGTATGCTCAATGTCATTAACAATATGGTGTAATATAGCCTGTCTCAACAAGAGTCGAGCACCATTTTGTTGACAAACGTCAGTGATCGGCACTGCGCCGAAGCTATAGGGCTGACTTCGGTAAAATGATGTGACGTGAGGTGCCAAACTGCGGAAAATGGCGGAGGAAATACCTACATCATTTAGCATGAATTATCATGAATAATATTAACTACTTATTTACCTCTCAGTGTCTTGAGGCAACTTAAAAAAGTACATTCTGTGTTTTTATTATTATTTAGGCAGTTAAATACTGCACAGTATTTAGTACACCATTTTCTTTATTTTCTTCCATCATACACAAGAATACGCGTGCGTGAGTCAATGTTCGCTCGTATTTGAGGCCTTGTCGAATAGTATCCTGTAGGTGGGCCATCGTGCGTGTTTTCTTTTCGATGTAAACTCGCGAAGATGAACAGGCCTGCCATCTGCCTGCTAATCTGAGCAACTTATGCTTTCAGAAAGAATTGACCCAAAATATAATGATTGCGAATTTAGTATTTTTACTTTGATATTATTTATTTCAAACAAGCTGTCTCGTTATTAAAAAGCTTGTTTGAAACAAACATAAAAAAACTAAATGAGTGCGCAATTTCTTATTCACTTACATACTTACTCAAATTACAAAAAAAAATGAATCAATAATGTACTCAAAAAAACTGTGAAAACTTTCATATATCGATAATAAATCATGTCACATCCCTATTTTCAAGAGCCCTTAGGATTTATTAAGGTAAACGAGTCGGTGAGTATATTTTGACGTAGGTTTTTGGTTTTACCGTATATTCGGTATCTCTTGCCGTTGGATGATTAATTTACTTTTGATCACATTTCTGTGGTTTCCCCTGGATCTTATAAATATTTCATTGATTATGGCTCAAGATGCTAAAGAGAAATAAGGGGAATTTTGTAATATGAGTAATGCCACAGCTGGCCCATGACACGGTAATAATATCATACAGTATTGTAACTTCATATAAACAGACGAAACGAGAACTTTCTTTCGAAATTCAAATCTCGGTATGCGCTCGGTATGCAAAAGTCGGGGGTGTCGTGTCGCGAATGTGCCGAATGGACGTCGGTGGCCAAGTGTTAAAAATGACAAAACTGATTGAATTTGAGTGACCGTCATTTACGGTCAAATTGTTCAAAAACTAGTCAATTTGTCATTTTCAGTCAGTTTGATTTGAAATGAAAATTATATTGTATTAAACCAGCTTTTGCCCACGACTTCGCTCGCCCGAAATTAACGTAACAGATCATTATGATTATAAGTTTCAAAATTATTTACGTAGTTTTAAATAAATTAAATCTACTAATCACAAAACAACACACATTTTTAACCTATTCCATTCACAAAGTATTTTGTTTGTCTAACTAAATAAAAAAGTACAATCACAAAACTAGATAGAAATTGTAAGTAGGCAGATGTAACTAAACTGGGTACTGTAGGTGGGCAGCCCTATCGCATGTTGTCATACTGTGACGTACCGCGCGACTGTTGACATTTATTTCAAAAATATGGCCGAGTTGGAATACTGTATAGATAGTATTACCGTGCCCATGATCTCAACTTTATCTATAATCGACAATTTAATACTACTTAATCTGGGGGCACGGCAGTGCCCCCACCAAGTGGAGCAAAAAAGCGGCACGGCCGTACCATCCTTTTCTCGAAGCAATTCAGGCCATTTTCGACCGCCTGTAACTTCGTTGTGGATAAAACTAGAAGGCTGAATTTTCATTAGCTATGCAGGCATTGTAAAGACACGGTATATTTAAAATTTCATTCAATTTGAACCAGTAGTTTAAGAATTATAACGGGTCAAAGTTACTTAATTTTGTCACTCACTGACTCACTGACTCACTGACTCACCGATCATCAAAACTCTAAGGCACTTCTAGCAGACCTAGAAGCTTCAAATTTGGAATATAAGTAGTGTTTGGTGTATGAATCAAGGAAAAACTTAAATATTTGGGGGCACGGTAGTGCAACCGCCAAGTCGAGTAAAATTTTTCAATTTCGGTCCAGTTTTCTAGATACATAACTGCTGTCTACAAAATACAAAAAGAAATGAGATCCCATCAAAAACAATACTTGTCAAAAAAACCAAGTCTCGCAACTCAGTTGTTCTACGGTAAAAAGTTGTGAGATCCATGTAATACCAAGTCCAGGCCAGGAAATCTTTAACGTTTTACATAAATATATTGACTTGGCCATCGCATGAAAACACGTGTAAATTAAATTATTTAGTGCGATGGCCAAGTCAATAATTTATGTAAAACGTTAAAGATTTCCTGGCCTGGACTTGGTATTACATGGATCTCACAACTTTTTACCGTAGAACAACTGAGTTGCGAGACTTGGTTTTTTTGACAAGTATTGTTTTTGATGGGATTTAATAATTTACTTCGAATAGTTTAATAGTCTTCAGTACAGTCAGCGTCATTACTCGTAAATAGTTTACAATATTTAAAAGTGTGTTTTATTTGAACAATACCTACCTAATTCTTATTCTTACCTGATTAATTACCAATTTAGGATGGATTCAACCAAACAAGAGTAAATATTTATCATCAGATAATCGACATTTTGACATAATTTCCCATACTAAAACTGTCAATGTGCTAGTTATACCAGGAGTTATTAAGTTTGGTTGAATCGGGCCTTAGTATTTTAAACTAGGTATTATGTTGCAACCGAATTGAAAAGTCGCGCGTCGGGATGGTAAATATAAGAGTAGGCGCACACCGTTGATTTTTCGTCGGCCGATAGTTTAGTCGGGTAGTTGATCAGTATCGGCATGTATGGGAGTGCGCACACTATGCCGATTCGATTTGGCCGATTCTTCATACAAATTAAAATCGGGCACAACTATCGGCCAACTAAAAATCAACGGTGTGCGCCTATTCTAACCCCCTTACTAATAAAATTTACACGCTCGTTGATCAGTGTTTTAAAGTGACGTTTAGTATGGAAATGTCAACAACAATGTGATCAACAACTGTGTAACTTTTTATTAGTAAGGGGGTAAGTGTTTTTGTTGCAAAATCCCGTAACAGTGATAATTTTATAACAATTTAGTACCTGATTCATTAAACAACTCACTGAATATCCTGAGTGCAGTGAACCATAAAGACCGCAGCTCTATAGATGATGTCAGACACTGGACCAGTTTACCCTAATTTAAAGGTAAACAGAAGATATTCAAAATAACTTGTTTAGGTACATGGTAGGAACTGGAAATTATATTGTAGAATTGAAGATGTCCAGTTTTTGTTTGTAAGTAAAGTAGAAAATGAGAGATATTTCATACATTTTCCGATAACTTAAGCGTTAAAGAACACTCAATATTCCAAATGTTATTGTTCATTTCTAGTTTGTGGTGTAATCTTGTTAGTGTTCTTTTTAAATAAATAAATAGAATACTAAACATCACAACAGATTTCCTCTATCAAGAGTCAAAAGTTATTGTAAATTAAAAATCGTTGTACGAAACGTTAATCTCGGTTAACTCAAACAAAGTTATATCTCTATACCTACTTACCTACATCGTACTTGAAAGTAAAAGGTAACTAGTGATGTGGCAAACTATGTGTCTGATTAAATATTTCATTTATAGAACGTACTAAGTAATGCCACGCGCCCACGCATAGGTACAGAATTAAATAAAGTAATAAGTTATCATGACGCTTAACATGAGCTTAATAATCAGCAGTTTCGATAGTGCCAAACCAATGAACTGTATTGAAAATTATCTCTTTGTTTTTGGTCATTACTAGCCATCGAGCGAATATACAACACAATAAGTTACGTACTATGTAAAAATAATAAATCATTGGATGCTCTATTTGAATAAGAACACCCGATATGTAGCGGCCAGTGTGTGCCCAGACGGCTATCAAAAAACATGTCCTTCAAAACTAATAAAAACAAAAGGTATCAAAAAGAGTAAAAAAAGTATAAAAACATAGACGAAAATATCAAAGGAGATTGGTCCACCTACCGGTTCCCAACACGATGTTTCTTCAAAAAGCAATTCCATCGATAGAATTGCCTTTGTTAATCTACAACATCCCTTCGCAGAAATTCCTATTGTCACAAATACCACCCAGTTTCTGTTTCCCAATTAAAACTCGCGACTTATTGGACAGATTACGGTCCGGATCCGAAGTAGTTTTGGCTAATTTATAGGATAATATCCAGATTTAATCGCACCTATTAATTTAGTTTTACAACTTAAGTACAGTTTTGGTTACACGCTTTTGTTGAGAGTTTGTGCTTGTGTATAGATTTATAGTATACCATAAGTGTACCAGTATACCATAAGTGCCACTTGTGGTCTAAACTGAATAAATATTTTTGATTTTGATTTTTGATTTTATGTGTAAACTAGCTGTGCCCGCTACTTCGTACTCGTGAAAATAGTTTGAATAATGTTTCCCTTTTTTTTGCAACATTTTTCTTTACTGCTGTAGGGTGATTTTATAGCTTATAGCCTTCCTCGATAAATGAGCTATCCAACACAAAAATATTTTTTCAAATCGGCCCAGTAGTTCCTGAGATTAGCGTCCAGCTTTTTAATATTAGTACTTAAGTAAGTAAAATATTCCAAACTATAACTCCTTTAAGAATAGAAATATAAATAATTTAAGGGTTATCTGAACCGCAGTATTCTTTTACGAATGATAATCTAGTCTAAAATATTTAAAAACTTTGAAACCGTATATCCGTAACATATTTTAATTTTTTCTCTTACGATGTTCATTATTATTCACAATTTCCGAATTTTTATTTCCATAGATGTGCGGTAAATAGGACCTACCTCATTCAGCTTATTTTGAAAATTAAAATTTTAAAATTCTTTAAATTACCTACCAGTTTTCAAATAATACTAATTTTAAAAACAATAAGAAATGATTTTTTTATGAGAACCTAAAAGTTTTGAATTATGTCACAGTCTCGAAACTTGAGTTAAACTAAACCAAAACTACCAGAACTTATTCATTTATAGTTTAATGTGAGTTATTATGTCAAAAGTAATATAAATATAGCCCATTAATATTGTCGCAGAAAGAAACTAAATTAAATATTTTATTTTTTGTACTACTGCTATATTATATTAATTACCAAAGTGATTGAAAGTCCACGTTTAAAACTACCAAGTATTGGAAAAATGGAAAATGCCGTAAATTCCAAACAAAAAAACCCGTTTAATATTAATTGAAAACTCGGAAATACTGGAATAGTGCCTTACTTTTCAAAATTTTTCAAGTCCTATTCAAAAAGCTATGCCAACATTTCGATAAAATATTAAACAAAGCACGTACCTGAGCTTAAGAACCACAAAAAGCACGTCTATGTCACTTCACAATATATTTCCACCACTGAAACTTTCGAACAATCGGTATCTACGATGAGCTCTCGGAAAAGCTGCGAGACGCGAACCACGTGTCGACTCCACCGCATCCAAGCTTATACTAGCGAAAGCTCCCCGAAAGCTCACCGATGTGGGCGCTTCCAGTACGAAGAACAGATTTTCGGAATGTTTTTGACAATGTGAATTTTTGCGAGTTAAATGAGAGCTTTGCAAAAAGCTTCTTCTAAACTTTTGTAAGGAATGAGATGGATAAACTTTGATTTACTGTCTCTTTCGCGATTTCTGTGCGTGATACGAAATATAAATTGCGACTGAATGCAATTATGGAATTCAATTGGAAAAATGTTATTGAATTGATTAATAAGTCTGAGTTCAGACATTGATTGACTTACAAATAAGAAATGAACGCGCTACGAAATAGAAACAACTTATGACCAGTACGTGCGTAGAATACTTATATGTTTTATACAAATGATTTTTTTATAACAAACTAGCGGCCCGCCCCGGTTTCTCACGGTTGCAATGGAATTTCCCGGCTTTTCTCTTCTATAATATACATGTTTTATACCTATAAAACCTTCCTCTTGAGTCACTTTATCTATTGAAAAAACCGCATCAAAATCCGTTGTGTAGTTCTAAAGATCTAAGCATACATAGGGACAGACAGCGAAAAGGGACTTTGTTTTATACTATGTAATATTTGATAGGTTTTACGTATTTAATTTTCATCATCTCAATGTCAAAATTAATCAAAATTGATTCAGTGGCTTTAGGCATGAAAACGTATACATAATTATAAGTATTATTATTTAAACATCGAAGCCGCTAGTCGCCACATTACATTAATAAGGCGGCTTGGCAAAATGTGACATAATTGGAGGCGTCAATCATAAAACCTATATTATGTATTTAGGGCATAATATCAAAACAGTGTATACTATTATGTAATGTATGAATATTTTAAATATTCAAGTAAGGGACAAAACAGGTCGTTTGTATGGATTCATTGGCCTACCCTTTGTCCAGCAGTGGACGTCTTCTGATTGATGCGATCGAAGAACCAGTTGAGAACTTACGCCCGTGTTCACATTACTATGAGGTCTCACAGTGCGCGTGGACGTACAGGGTGACACATGAACCAATCACACAGCTCTATTCAATGCTGTGCGTTTGATTTTTTGTTTCACTTATTATTGTGTACTTAGCAAGGATCGTTTGTTCCGAGGAATAACTATAATTTTATTTGAACTATTTTGCACGATATTATATTTTATTGTGACAATACCAAATACGACGATGGCCGTTGGGGCAGAAAAGTTCTCGAGTGGCGACCACGGGCTGGAAGACGTAGCGTGGGCAGGCCTCCTACTAGGTGGACCGACGATCTGGTGAAGGTCGCGGGAAGAGCCTGGATGCGGGCAGCGCAGGACCGTTCATTGTGGAAAACCTTAGAGGAGGCCTTTGTCCAGCAGTGGACGTCATTCGGCTGAAACGAACGAACGAATACCAAATAATAAATTTAGAAAGTGCCTACCTATTTTTGTTTCCATAACATGTAGGGAATGTCTTTTCGTACGCAAAAGTCTAGGGTGAGCATTAACTAAAGGTGACCTAGACGTACCATGATTTGTCTCACTTAGTCTCACTTTGTTCAAGGTGTTAATATAAATAAACAAGGCGTGATCCGACCACGTTAACGCGAACTACTTACTATAACTATTTATTCGATAATACTCCGTATCGTGCTAGAAATAAGATCGAATATTGCGTGTATTATTGGCACCCAATTCTCATTACTTTAACGTGTTCGGTTTATTGCTGCCAAATATGTAATTTAATTTTTTTATGCTGTTTTTTCGTACAAAAATATTGTACTCAACGCAAAGACTCGTGGCCATAGGTAATTTTTGAAACACAGATGCACACTAGCCAATATTTTATTAATTATTACGTACCTATACTAAACAACGCTTTGCCTGCCTCTGTGTGACGTTACCTATAACCAGTATGAGTGCGAAATAAAACGTGATATGCACTGTTTTATTATTACACCGTGTTTTATTACTGCCACAAGTCTTTACGCCGAGTATAGTCCGTTGTGTATTTAAATACTGCAATTGGTGCTAAAATACAATAATTACTTACATTCATACTAGCATACTCGTAAATACGTAAATACTAATAATTATAAATGCAAAAGTAGTCCATTACCTCTTCACGCTTAAACCGCTGTACCGATTTAGATGTAATTTGGTATTGAGAAATGTTGAAAACCCGAAAATTCGTAGAATAGTTTTCATGAAAACTACTAAGTAGTAAGTAATAAATACATACCTGTATTTTTTGTGTGTACACAATACTGCAGCACAAGTCTACTATTCACCCTAGAATCTAATGTGGTTGTAATTGGGGTGATTTTTCAGCAAAAATGTGTATGCTTAATGTACCTGTATTTAAAAATAGGTTCCGACTCAGATATTCCGGCGCGCCGGCTGAAACTAGTTCATATTCCGAGAGCCGATGGGACGGCGCTATTCACGTTTCAATTCAAGGCCTCATGTGTACACAGACCACTAGGAGTATAGAGGTAGCGGTACAAAATGACCTACTTACATAATATTACATTTTAAACTTTCGTGTTCCACTTTAACCGAAATTCAAAAACTTCAAAAAGAACCGCCAGTCTGCTTGTGACCACGGCTGTAGCATCGCAGCCGAAACGTCAAGCCGTGAGTACATAATATAACTCATTAATAAACGTCGCGTTAAGACCCGTGTCTTACTATTCTACTTAATGATAGATCGCCCGGAGTCCTGCCAGCAGGACTTAAAGTACTTCCGGTAGGACGCAAAATTAAAAGATCACAGTTTCGTAAGTATACATTGTACAAATTTCAAATTTACACGAAAAAATAGAGTGTTTCTCTCTCTTTCACCCAATAGTGCCCAAGATCGAAAAACGCGACTAACCGTTAGTCGGAGCCCGATGGCGCACGAGTATACACGGGGGCAGCGCGTTCGCGCTCGCGCGACACATTTTGACGCGCCGGGCGTGGAGTCGGCAACATTTTGGCGATAATATTATAATGAATGTGAAGTATTCCAGCCTAATCAAACATTTATAATTTATTTCTTGTTTTTGTTTTTAATTTGTAGTGTATTTGTAAGTGATAGGTGTAATTTCTAATACAAAGTGACGTACCAAAGTAATTAATTTAAAGTTCCTTATTATAGTTCCTATTAGTTAAGTTGAAAGAAGATAAACAAGTTTATAATATATTAAGAAAAGTAAAATACTGGTTAAACAAAATGATTCTACGACATGACTTTTTATTTAATAAACACTAACCAAGTGTTTACTACTTCTGGTGAGGATGAGTTCAAATTTGAAGGTCACCGTACTGCTGGAAGGACCAGCAAGCAAACACGTACAAATTGCGTACTGCGGGCAGGACTTGCGATAATCTTCTGGCAGGACGTTTAGAACAAAAGACCAGTCCTTCCAGAAGAGCCTTCCAGCAGGACAAAGCACCGGGCGATCTATCATTAATACACTCGGCATCAAATAAATCGCACCTCCCGCAACAAGCACTTCTCAAACGTATGCATCCCCACTTCCCGCCAACATTGGTTGCATTTGAAAGCCTAGTTCTAACCTTCATTTCATTAAAGGAACTGTTTTTATCCCAAAAATGAGTTTTTAGAAGGATCCAGAGTCACTTCTTCAAAAAATAGGTAGTTACGCTTGAGCTAACTTTTATGGCTATAAAACTGTTAAGTTGGGATTTACCGCTATCCATCTGTTGAAGAGGACACGTGTGATCATTATTTGGTTTTATAACCATAAAATTTGGTCTAATTGATCCCAGAGGTGAGCCCAAAGTGAGGTCTTTTTTCAAGTCACATTTATGGTATATGTTAATCATTTATTAAGAAGTTAAATGTGTTTTTCTTTAAGGATATTTATTTGGCTTTCAAATAACACCAATATTGTTGGGGCACCATGATTGTGTCAGAAGAAAATCTTTAAAGTTCGCATCGCGGAAGGTGCGGTTTATTTGATGTTGAGTGTATTATGCCTAGTGATCGGATAATCTGATGGATACATATTTACCGAAAGTTGAGGTATTGGCTATTAGGTATTGGATATGGATATTTGATACTCTTTCTAGCTAAAATTCAACCGCTTTAAATGAAGCTTGGCATAGATATTGTTTAAGACCCAGGGGAAACCTTTTACGAATAAAGACTTTATTAACCTTTCATTTATAAAGCTATGATTGGTTTAAAGCTTCAATTACACCAACGCGTGCAGATCGCCACCGGGCGCGATCAGGCCAATGACAGGTCGCGCGACCCATGACAGTTTGCATGACCTGTCATTGACCTATGATCACGCCAGCGATGGCGATCTGCACGCGTTGGTGTGGTTGAAGCATAAAGGTCTCTACCCACTACACCGTATCATCATACCATGAGTCCATGACCGTGCTAGGAACGTGTCAGGCAAATAAATATTATTTGTATTGAAAAGTATGACACTGTTCCCAGTAGACCGTTCCGTCACCGACCAGCATCCCGTGCCATGCACGGAGCGTCAACAAATGTCGGCGAGAATATTTTCGATCCGTTCAGTGGGCATAGTAGAGCGTATCGTGTTGCTTTTCGTGCCTGAGTCCTGACACGTTATTAGCACGGTCATGGTATGATACGGTGTAGAGGGTAGAGACCTTAAAGGTTACATTATAAAAAGTCGTTCTAGCGTAACTTAAATCGATATGCCAGATATCAACATTAAATTGATGTTTAACGTTCACAAAGTAAAGTCAATAATCGGTAAGGAGGTTCTTGAGACGTGTTCGCGAGGCTTTGTAGGTGCCCGCACCCTTCAGATGATGTATTGTGGAGATTAGAGGTAAAGTTTCTATGAGGAAAATGGCTGAATCTAACTTTGGTTTGATAAAACTTTAGTTTCTTACTTTGCTCAGATTGATCATAAATCCCAACTTCCCAACTAATCCCAACTAATATTATAAATGCGAAAGTAACTCTGTCTGTCTGTCTGTCTGTCTGTTACGCTTTCCCGCTTAAACCTCGCAACCGATTTTGATGAAATTTGGCATAGAGATAGTTTGAGTCCCGGGAAAGAACATAGGATAGTTTTTATCCCGGTTTTTGAAACAGGGACGCGCGCGATAAAGTTTTTCTGTGACAGACAAAATTCCACGCGGGCGAAGCCGCGGGCGGAAAGCTAGTAAGTAAATAAATAAGTTGCGAGCGGCGCAGGACCGGTCTTTGTGGAAATCCTTGGGGGAGGCCTTTGTCCAGCAGTGGACGTCTTTCGGCTGAAACGAACGAACGAAGTAAATAAATAACTTTTTAGAATAAAAACGTCTTATTCGCGCCCAAACGCGGACTATTTAAAAAATAAACAGTGGAAAATAACTATACCTACCTACATACATACATAGGTACATTGTCTAAAATGGTGTATGTATGTCTTGTTGGTGTTAATAAATTTATACTAATACTTTATTATAAATGCCAAAGTAACTTTGTCTGTCTGTCTGTCTTGCTCTCACGCATAAACCACTGAACCGATTTTGATGAAATTTGGCATAGAGATTGTTTGAGTCCTGGGAAAGGACATAGGATAGTTTTATCCCGGTTTTTGAAACAGCTGGAGGTAAGATAGTTCCTCTATGCTTGAGGATTCCGGGAAAAAGAGTGTTCTAAGAGTGATTCGCCAACTATGTTGTTCACAATTTTAACTAAAGAAGTAAAGATGTTCTTTTAAGGCAGAAGAGGTCTTTATTAATCGACCTCAAAACGATAACTAGAATTGTCAAGATGAAAAAAAGGAAGATCATAAACTAGCGGATCCTTAATTATCCGGATTTATGGGGAAATGTATTAAATTATAATAAATTACCACAAACTGTTGTAGAACTACCCATTCATAAATTCAAAGCACATATTAAAAGTACCTTAATGAAAAAGGGCTACTATAAAGCAGGGTTCGAAAATATCCGATATTTATTATAAATATCAAAATATCGGATATTTATGATATATATACGATATATATCAACTTTGATATATATCAATTTTGTATGAAAGCCAAAGTATTATTTTATTGTATTATTCATGAATACTATTGCATATGTGTTACATAAACATGTTTTTAATGTTTTTAAAACTTAAAATCAGACAAATAAAGCAAAAACATAAAATATCTTTGAAATACGGCAAAATCAACTAAAAAAATAAAAATCTTATGTCAAAAAGTACAAATACAGTAACAAATTTTAAAAGTTGATATATATCATCAAAATCTTGATATATATCCCTTGATATATATCCTCGAACCCTGCTATAAAGTCGATGATTATTTAAAAGATAAAAATGTTTGGGATGCGTAACTGCCTAGCTCGCATAAATATTTATAACTATGTATTTTGAAAACCTGTAAACCTTTGAAAAAGAGGCTGACAATAGTGTCTGAGTTTCTTGCGCTGCTTCTTCTCAGCACTGGCCCATTTATTGTCCTGAAGCAGTGGTAGGGTTAATACTGGGACGTGTAAAAGTGCTTTTTTAAAGCCTACTTACAGAAATAAATGAGTTTTACTGAGTTTTTACTGAGTTTTATCAACATTAATGACTACTTTTCAGCCATCGGGCATCTATGGGATAAGTGGTCTGTGTCGCCACACTTCGCTTTCAGTGATGTTATGCTAATACTTGTTACAGGCTTTTTCCATTTCTTCAAAGGTAAATGATTTATGGTCCAGTCTCCATGTCTTTTTACATGAAATCTGCAATGTAGATTAAATTATTGAGCATACGTATGTCATTGCATACAGCAATAACTGGAAGTAAAGCAATAGTTTTTTTTTCTAGTTATTAAAAAATACCGCTACCAACCGGTCAACATGGAAATCATTGGGGAACGCCTATAAATAATAAATAAATAAATATCTTTGGACAATCTCACACAGCGCCATCTAGCCCCAAAGTAAGCAATTAATATGCTTGTGTTATGGGTGCTAGCTTAACGGATATACTACTTATATACTTTTTTTTTTTTTAAATACATACATATTATACATAGTAACACCCAGACCCGTCACAGAAATTAAAATTCATCATTTCAATTTCTGCCCGACCGAGAATCGAACCCGGGACCTCTCGGCATAGTAGTCCGTTCTGAACCACTACACCGAACGGCCGCCAATATTCAGCAGTGGACGTCCTATGGCTGCAATAATGATGAAAAAACTGAATAGTATTAAAAATGTCTTTTTGAGCCCTCCCTCATAAGAACAGATCCCAGGACCTTTAGATTAAAAGAGTTATTCCAACTACTAAACCGCCGCGAGGCGACCACGAGTGCTAAAAGTTCTACGATAAAATATCTCGGTGCTACGAGCTACGGCGCTCGCTATCGTAGCGTTGTAGCATAGTTTGAATTATCCGTAGCTCGTAGTTTGATATTGTACGTAAATTACTTCTTTTGAAAGTTCAGTTAGGAGTTTCTTATTCTTTTGGTGTAGAACCCTTGAAAGGAAATCTTAAGTATTGTAAAGTTTTAACCCTTTACCTACGGGCCCTTGGAAACCCAAAGTCGCCTCTCAATACGGGGTATTTTAACCTATAAAATTGTTTGCTCCACTTTACATCAAGATATTTTAAAAAGTATGAGACTTACGGTATTGAAATTTGGAATATTATATTCTGCAACTAATGTAGTTTCATAATTACAAGCGCATTTTACACTTAATTTGCAATTTTATTGTTTTTTTGTCGTAAACCGTGATTTAGTATTGGCTTTACCAAAATAACAATAGATGCCACCCGTATTGAGAAGTGACTTTTGACTTGGCAACTATAGGTGCCTCCCGTAGGTAAGAGGTTAAAAGTACGGATAACCTCCTAGAAAGCTGTGTGTATTGGTAATGATTTATGACAAGGTGGACCGACGATCTGGGGAAGGTTACAGGAATTAAGTACCTGGATGTGGACAGCGCAGGACCGGTCGTTGTAGAAGTCGTTGTAAACGAACGAACGAATGAATGGTCTATTCTGAAAAAAAAATGACTGTCACTTCGAGTTTCTTGAGTATTTTGTTATTACTTTTTTCACTTCAATTTTATTTCCACCTTTCTTTGTCTTATCGTACAAAACAGCGGAAAACCTTGGTTCAAATCTATACTTCTATACTAATATATCTATAGTAAATTATAAATGCGAAAGTAACTATGTCTGTCCGTCTGTTTTGTCTGTCACGCCTAAACCACTGGACCGATTTTGATGCAATTTGGCATAGAGATAGTTTGAGTCCCGGGAAAGGACATAGGATATTTTTTATCCCAGTTTTTGAAACAGGAACGCGCGCAATAAAGTTTTTCTGTGACAGACAAAATTCCACGCGAGCGAGGCCGCGGGCAGAAAGCTAGTTCCTACGTATTTACGAAATGTTCATTTCGTAAATCAATTCTAAAAAATCCGCACAAACTCCACAACTACAATGCGGGGAACGTTCGGAAAACTGCGTAAAATAGTCAGTGAATTTGATTAGTCATGCATATTCGATTGTCAAAAATTGGACGGTAAACTAGTTTGGGACGCCATTTTTTTCTATTGTGAAGTCCTTTGTTTTTGGACTGGCTTTTACTACAGCTTTAGGTAGGTATGTAACACTTTAACCGGCATAACATGTTATTTTTTATTGTTTTTGGAACTTATGATAAGTGATTAAGGTTAAAATTATGGTGGGAAATACCCACTGTTTTATTATGTGTAGAAGACGTCGATTATTCATTGTCAACATTCCACCAGCTCGCACTGAGCGTTTCGATGACTCTTTTATAATGCGAACAGCTAGGGACTGGAACTCGCTGCCTGCTGCTGTCTTTCCTGAAGACTATATTAATCCGTGCTTTTCAAGGCGAGAGTGAATAGGCACTTACAGGGCCGATATGTACCATCCTACCACTTAATACCAGGTGCGACTGCGGTCAAATACCTGCCTTGTCTTGCATAAAAAAAAGAAAAGATATTATTATTTCAGGAAATTCGATAATCACTGTGAAATCCTATGTAAATTAGAGACGGCCTACATGCTCCTTTTTTACTCCTTTTATAACATCCTATAAAACAAATTCACTGTCAAATGCAATGAAAAAACAAAAATAAAATAGATATCGCAATAATGAAAAAGAAAAAACAAAAATAGAATAGATATCGCAATAATGAAAAAAGTATGTTCCAAGCGAAAAAACAATTGAATAGAATTTAGTGAATGCCTAAACGCACGAATGGAGTGTTTGTTCGGGACAAGTTAACAGCGCAATGCACTACACTAGTGATGGCGATGTATCGATATTTTTATCGATAGTAACTTAAATCAGTGTCATATAAAACGCGCGTTGAACCAGGTTTTTGACATTTAGTATGGAAACGTCATTGTAAGTCAGGGTTCACTGTTCATCGCGCGTTTAATTTTGTTGTAAAAGGGGGAATGAGTTTAAATTTTTTATTTATTTATTTTATTGGGCTATCAACATGAGATACAGTATTAAACACAATTTAAAAAATAAACAATTAAGTCAAAGGTCTCTAGCTAACTGCTCCCACACAAACATTTAATCATAAAAAATATTAGTATAAATAAATTAAACAAAAAATAATATTTGCTACCTTCAAATGCAAAATAATTGGATTTTTTTATTTGAAAAGTTTTGTCATACAGCCATTTTTATAAAACCTTAAACTGTTCCTTATAAAGTTACAAAATAACATTAAAATGATTTGTGTGACAACAATCTGTTTAACATCATTTATGAACTTAAGTAAAACAGAGGTTTACTTACTTTTGGGGTACTTTGTTTGTTTCTGTTTCTACAGATGGGACTCAATTATTAAGTTTGTTCATAAATTCAAGTTATGATAATAATTATTCACACTTCTAGTTGTTATTTGATTAAGGGCTTAACAAACTTATTGCTTATTGTGTCTGGCTTCACTAATATGCAAAATCATATTATACAGGATGTCCCAAAAAGTAGTGTCAAGCTGAAGCCCAGAAATATGGTACATTATTAGATAACTGCTAGGCCTAGCTGATTCAGAAGTATTTACACCCATAACATGAATGGAAACTAAAAAAGTTAAAAATCCTGTATGTTGTAAAAAAAATCATAACTCGAAAACTATAAAACGTTACGGTAATTCTGGTAGCCCTACTGATGCTCTACCTCTGGGTTTCTGCTTGACACTACTTATTGGGACACCCTGTATAATATCTTTTCTTAAAGGTTATTAAACCTTGTTTGTCATCGGCTTTGCAATGGAGGGAAGTCGAACCTTAACTTCGAACTCCTCCTATGTTCTTCTGATTAATTTCGTTGTGGATTCAATGACAGCTTAACTTTCCCTCGGACAAACTTGACCTTCATTGGTTGGGTTTTTATTGGCAGTCAAGCTGTAGATCCTGGTTACACAGGAGTTGCAGCAGAGGGAACGAGAGGTGGGAGCAGTCCCGTTAATATGCAAAACTAAAGTGTGAGACGTTAATTGGTCAAGGGTATTCATAAAATCGCTGATTTAAGAATTCTGTAGATCAAACCCCTTCGACCGCTGGCCTGGATTATTGAATACTTTAGCTAAGTTTCCAGTTTGTTATAATACTTTAAATAAGTCAATCCAAATAAACTAAGTCTTGTGTTTGTTTAAAAAAATAATAATTGCGTATTCTTTGTTTAATCGTAGAGCAGTTTTAGATTTCACCTGAATCGATCTCGTAGTCTATTGTCAAAGGAATCCAACTATAGATCGTTTCATCCACGAAGACGCGTCCTATCAATTTTTGGTCGAGTGAAACGCGGGGGGTGCGGGGAGTTTGATCCGAGCAATCCGAGCGTCATTATTGTAATGTGCGTGTGCACTCATGGATTATTTAGCGTCTACCGATAACATTCAAACATTAGCGGAAGAATGGTGGGGCGCGTCTTCGTGGATGAAACGATCTTCACACGTCCTTGAGAAATTCACCATTCACGGCGACGTCAAGTAAAAGTAAACGCTATTGCATCAATGTATAAAGACAGCACATCAAGCTTAACACAATAGCATCTTATCTCGTTGTAATACAAGCTATTTTACAACAAAAATGTAAATTTCGATTCCTAGATTCCTCACGATAAAACCTGCAGCACATAAATCGCGAAATAATAATAATAATAAATGTTTAATTACTTATATTTTTATGCCTTCGCCTACATTACTGGGAAGGGAATGATTTAGAGCGCCTTTGGTTACCCTTACGCGGTGATATTTCATTGTGACAGCCCTAAAATTGTCTACAATCTTCAGGGAAATCACGCTTTTTGTCTATTTTCGTATCTACCACGATGAAAGGGCCAAAAATATTAGTTTTTACAGATTACGCGTTTGGTTTAAATATGACATTAAATTTTTTTCAAAGTTAGATTTTCTGAAAGTTTGGGTTTCGCAAATTGAATATTCACTTTTTGTAAGCAGTTACGTATCAAAAATATTTTTTCTGACAAATGAAAACACGAATGGCAATTCATGCAGACCTTTCAAAGGAAGTGATTTACACTAGAGAGTGACGCCCGTATTCACAAACATTACTATGAGGTCTCACAGTGCGCGTGGACGCACAGGGTCACACACAAACCAATCATAGAGCTCCATTCAACACTGTGCGTTCGATTTGCTGCTTTACTTATGCAAGCATCGTTTGTGAATTCGGGCGTGAGTGATTTGTGGATGCGGGCAGAGCAAAACTGGTCGCTGTGAAAATCCATGGGGAGGCTTTTGTCGAGGAGTGGACCACAGTTGAAACGGAATCGCCAGAAAAACCCCCACTTGCAAACGCTTCTTTTCAAGCGTGAAAAAAACCGCCCAATCTACCACCACTGAGTGGCAGCGTCAAAGTAATGCTCAAAGGCTTACTGGAATCGTTTGGGATCCTCCGCTAGTTAAAAGGGACAGAGAAATGGGACAGATTAACACGGATCTCTGTATTTTTCACGATAGAGGGATTTTTTGAGGTCCTATTGTTCTGGAGATGTAAAGGCGATTTATTATCAATTCAATTCAACCTTTTTGGTTTGTAACGTATGATTTGTTTTAAAGGTCTAGAATTTCGTAGGTCTAGATTAAGGAGTTCGGATTTTTTTTATTTTTTTTATTTTTTATTTTTAAATATTTATTCAGTTTAGACCACAAGTGGCACTTATGAACGTCAATATAAAATAATAAAAAAAGAAAAGGTAGCCCTTATGGGGCACTTTACATGTCTCCTTATCTTTTGGGCCCTACCAGCGCTTCGAGACAAACATATGGCAAGTGCTGAGAAGAAACGCCGGAACAAACTCGGATTTGAGGATTGACGTGCCTACTTTTTAATATGCGCTGCCTGCCTAAATGCGACTCTCCACACTTAAAATAGCAGAGGGTCAGTTTTTCACTAACTGACCCTAAAATTCAGGTAAATTGTTGGTTAACCGGGCAACATGGAAGCATTTTGGGAGGCCTATGTTCAGCAGTGGACATATTATGGCTGAGATGATAATGATGAAGATGGTAACTACTCGTTGGTTAAATAAAATTCATCATCATCATTTCAGCCACAGGACGTCCACTGCTGAACATAGGCCTCCCCCAAAATGATTTCCTTATCACCAGTTTGGTAGCAGCCTCAGATCATAGAAGGGAATAGATGTGAAACGGGGGCGTGGCGCGTGTCTCCGCGATATGCCCAGAAACGAACATCGGCCGCGTAGCTAGGTTAGTCGCGATTCAGTCGTACTAAGGAAATGTTCTCCGATATTTTGGATAATGCGTCGTTACGTGCAATAAAACAAGTGAAACGAAGAACTACAGGAACAATGGAGTCATTTACTACATGTAAGTATTGCAAATCCATTGGTATTTTGCTTATAAATAAAAAAAACTAAACATTTTTACGAACGAATTCAGTGCCGTAACAGTTACTGCGATATCGAAATCAGTGGTGATAAAAATTCTAACACACTTGTACATTGACGATTTAGTTAGCAACCACTGTCATGCTCAACTACTGCGCAATGTATTTAATTTCTTCCGATATCCACTGTCGTGTGAAAATACACAGTACGGCCGCATGTGCCGGTCGTAACATAGTGCCGTGCTCGTGTTCTAATGCGGTTTCCTATTATCGATAAATAGAAGTAAATTATAATTTTCTATTTTGTAATTTTAAATAAAAAAATGATGTGTTACTTGCGATTATAAGATTTTACAAAAAAAAATAACAGTAGAAGTAATTAGTAACTGTCAACTATGTAATTACTATAAGAGCTAGTTGAAAGCCTAATATAGGCATTATTTTTGATAAACATATGCGGTACGCAGATCGCCATAATTAAAAAGTAAATGCGTGATAGTAGTTAATAATAACGTATAATAATAAAAAGGTTTTCATACATAAGCATTTTGTGAAATCAGTTTCGAGCCTTGCCCCTAGCGATTTAAAGTATCGATATCTTGTCGACTCCATTTTATCTTTGTTCTCTCACTAGCGTTTTCTTAGTGTGCGTCACGTCACGCGGCCATTGATTGGCCATAAGGCATGCCTTCTGGCCAATCACAGCACTTTTAAGCCGGTTGCACATGTTGTCGTAGACTCTCAGTCGCTTTGTTTTTACACAGTTGAATGTGTGTGTGGGAGCTGTGGTGGGGGAAATGTGGGGACACTGGTTCTCGTTGTAGTTACGCGCGACTTCATATCTATTCTCTTTCTATGATCTGAGGTAGCAGCCTACATTCAGCGTCATCCTGCTACCGTATGAGGTCATCGGTCCACCATAGGTAATTATAAAAACTGCTGTGTAATTTTATACTTAGTTTAAAATTTTAATCTTCAGTAATAATAACTTTTTCATGCCATTAATATGTTTTATAACCTTCTCAAGGTTGCAGAAACTATTTGACTTGTGAAAAGCAAAACATATTTCAGTTTCGTAAGCAATATCCAATACCATTAAGTACACTCAAAGTGCATGGCAGTTCAATTGGAATAACTACCACAGTATATATCTACTGTGTAACTACTTCTGAGGCATCGAGGAAAAAATGATATTTTTCTTCAAATTTATTTAAGCCTGCAATGCCAAGTTGAAATGAATTGCACAGACGGATTTTTCAATTTGTCTGACTTACCTGGGAATTGAACCCAGCAGCTCTCTAAGATGAGAGATAGAATCAGAAATGAGGAGGTCCGTAAACGAACTAGAGTCACTGACATAGCCCGACGGATTAGCAAGCTGAAGTGGCAACGGGTACTTGGGCAGGGCACATAGTACGCAGAACTGATAGCAAAGTACTGGAGTGGAGGCCGCGTACCGGAAAACGCAGCATGGGACGTCCACCCACAAGTTGGACCGACGACCTGATAAAGGTAGGATACAGGCTGCTATCAACCGTGCGATGTGGAAGTCATTGAGTGATGCCTATGTTCAGCAGTGAACGTGCTGTGGCTGAAATGATGATGATGATGATGAACTAGGATGAGAGAACCTAACAACTTTCACCTTTCACCTTGGAAGCATTAGATCTGTTTCATCAATTTGTGTGTCTCAACTCGGAGTTGAATCCTGGACCACTACTACTCCAACTGTCTTACTAACAGACCATGAGGTTATTTATGAATCCCTGAGTCCACGAATATAGTAAGAATATACCAGTCAATGAATCGTTCTTTCGTTCGATTCAGCCACATGACGTCAACTGCTAGACAAAGATCTCCCCCAAGGATTTCCACGACGATCCTGCGCTGCCCGCATCCAGGTGCTTCCCGCGTCCTTAACCAGATCGTCAGTCCACCAGAATCGTTATACAAATAGCTATTTATCTCCTACTACCAACAATCTAAATCTAAATAGTATACATACATATAACTCAAAGGTGACTGACTGACTGACTGACTGACTGACATAGTGATCTATCAACGCACAGCCCAAGCCACTGGACGGATTGGGCTGAAATTTGGCATGCAGGTAGATGTTATGACGTAGGCATCCGCTAAGAAAGGATTCTACGAAACTCCACCCCTAAGGGGGTAAAACGGGATCCACGCGTACTAAGTCGCGGGCGGCCGCTAGTAACAATTAACATCATAAAGAATTCCGCAATTGGAAAGCTGTAGGACTTCAAACTTTTGAAAATAAAGTTAAGGCTTGGTATTTCTGCTAAAGTAGGTATTTCGCGCTGTCAAAATCTGCGCGCGCAATACTTCGCCGAAGACAGCGCGCCAAAGAGCTCTCGCGGCTACACAGTATAGAAATACCAGTTGGTTAGGTTAGGTTGACTTCCTTCCGTTCAAGCGTCACACTCACAGCACTTTCTAATACAAATCATATCCAAGTGATACAAATTAAAACAACTTTCAGAATTTTTGGGAATATATTTTAGAATCGAATAAATATAAAATATAACTGCCAAAGTAAACACGGTTCAAAGAAGCGTGGCGTCACCCGACCTTCCGGAATTTTCAAGATTACGTCACCCGACCTATCGTTAGGTCCTCGGGAGCTTGAGCGATCGGAAAAACATTTTATGATCAGTTACAATAAGTAGCGATTATTTAGAGCTTGGATAATAAATTATAGTTGTTGCAATTCACGAAACTTTGCATGTGGTTAATTACATTAATCAGTACACGCATCAATTTTGTTCAGTCTTTTTTGTTTATTAATAAATAAAAATATCATACTAAAATTGCATACATATTTTTTTGTATTGGTCTGGGTGTTTTCTTTCCATAATTTATGTATAACGTATGTACGGGGCTCTGTATTGAAAATAACTATGAGCATCACACGCGGTTACCTGCCGCAGGCACCCGCTCTGAGCACTCATGGGAGTTTATGCAGAGGTCGCTAGAGTTTGACTTTGAGCTTTGTTTATAGTCATTACGAAGCAGATTTTGATGGGAAACTGCACTGTCTTGAATTCGAAAGGGTAATTTGACGGTGTTAGGGGAATTCTAGGAATAAATGCAGAGCCTCCTCATTGAAATTGAGACATTTCAATTTGAGATTTCACTTGACATTGATTGCAATCTGACATGGAGTTTTCAAACACTTGTAAAAATAAAAAGTAATTAAATCAAAAGCAGTAAGACTCCCAAAATAACTTTCTACCCCTTTTACACGTTTGTCATAAATTATAATATTAAGGAATTGTTAAGCAAAATTTCAAGTAGATTGAACCAAATAATCACTGTCCCATACAAACTTTGCCCCCTTATTTCACCCCCTTCATTTCTTGACCCCATTTCGGAAAATCGGATGCCTACGTCATACAAAGAACACACCTTCCAACTTTCAGGTCTCTACGATATCCGTCAGTCATTTAGGACTAAGCATTTTTATTAGTTGTCCAATACTCTATCGTTCCAGGTATGTCATTGACAGGAGGGCGCTACTATCTTAATGGGTTATTTATTAGTCCCAACTTTATACCACTTGACATTTCAGAATCGTTTGACTTTAGATACCTAAGCGATTTGATATTCAGAGTCCCTTAATGAAATCAAGTTCTAAAATAACTTGAGGTGTTGTACCCGATCAAGCTTTTCATTGCAGGACAGTTAAATAGTTTTATTATTAGTTTCTTCTTTAAGTCTTGATTTGTCAGAGTAGGTAAAGGCTCCATGAGAGCAAAATTTAGCTTTATAATAGTTTTTAATTTTTTTCTTGAAATATTTGACGCCTTGTAATCTCTCGTTAATATAGGTCCACACAAATAATGTTTGACTTCGACTTTAATAATTATGCTCTTACATAATTAGAATAATATAAGAATAAGAATTTTTCGGTTTTTATATAAGGTGTTATTTTTTTAACTGATCATATTTTACCAACACATCCTATTACCCCCTATTGGGTTAGTAGTAGTTTCGCACGATTTTCCTTTGCACGAATATGCGAAACGTCCCCTTTCAATAATAATTTTTTTTTAGTAGGCGTTTCGCCCGGATGTATTAGAAGTATTAAAATCGCGTGCGAATCGACTCTTTTTTGAACTAGTAGTATGCGATTACTAGTTCTCAAAGGGGTCGATTCGCACCCGTTCGATTGTGAAAACCAAACTAATATATTTACTGTAAGTAAATGCTAAATAGTAAATATTAGTTTGGATTGTGAATATCCTATCCTACTATAATATTATAAAGGCGAAAGTTCGGATGTCTGGATGTCATGATGTCTGGATGTTTGTTACTCTTTCACGCAAAAATTACTGTACGGATTTTGTTGAAACTTTATAGTATTATTGTTTATAACCCAGATTAACATATAGGCTAACTTATGACGATATGTGACAAATAAATTTCAATAAATAAATAAGACGTGTCTAAAAAGCGAACTCTACCTATCGTCATTGGTTAAAATCTACAGCGCTGGACAAACTACTGTATGACGTTCGTAAATATTCATTCGGGGGAAGCCGTGAAACGCCATCTATCAACATGATATCTAACGGGGGTAAAACGAGGTCCACGCGAACGAAGTCGCGGGCGGCCGCTAGTTTATAATAGGTAGCTTTCCCTCCGCAACCTTATTGGTATTCCATGTATGTGTCTTTTAACTGATTTCTGTTAAACATTTCATGTAAAATTTGTCCAGTTATAACTCCATTTACATCTGCATCTGTAAACAAGGGTTCATGTTCTCCAGCCCAGATGCCGAGTAAACAGAATCGTCTTTCAGTGACGTGCAGCTGCCCCTATATTTGACCCTCTGACCTAATTTTTTATTATTTATTTGTATCAGTGTGCTCTTCTAATAAGTGTAAGACGATTGTATGTAGGTACTATTAATATGTAATTTTAACTCATTGGTTTTGTCTCATATTTAAGGAATTTACTATGTATCATGAGTAGAGTCTTCGTTTAAAAGGATGCGAACGATTTAAATTTCAATAGGTAGACAAAATTGATAATTCTTAATTATCAAATATTTTAGCTTTCTCCAGTAACACTGATATTATTATACTGTGACTCATCAAAGTCATCATTGTCAAAAATATTGACAAATCGCGAACTGTCACGTCCAAAAAACTGACACGCGTCCGTCCTCCGTAAGCGCCACCGCGCGACTGATTGAGATTGTCCAAGCCGTCATGGACGATTTTTTCCACATTTTTTAACATAGTAACTAAATAAGACGCAATATAAAAATTCCATCCGTTAAAAGCCCTCAAGTTATTTCTGAACTTTAGTTTAGTAAAAGATTTAGAATCTCAAATCGCTTTTTTTAAAAATAAAACCATAATTAGAAAACGAATAGAGGTAACTTTGGGAATTTATTCTATCGAGTCAACTTCATCAAATCGTGTTTCCATCCGTTAATAGCCCTAGAAAATATCCTCAACTATGCCCAATAAAAATCTTAGCCTTTAATTTTACTGTTTAGTACCTCAAAAATGAAAAATGAAAACCTCATTTTCGCCATTTTCTCTGCTACCCGGCCTTAAGTTAGTAAACTGAACTCCAAAGCTTTTTATTGTAGAAAGTTCGAGCTTTTCTTACGTAGAAAATGCGAAAGTTTAGGTAAAGTGATATGGCCGAAGAAAATGTCGGTTTCAATCGGTTTGTTTACGTTACGTTGCGATGTTGAAATGTACACTAATATTGTAAAGAGGAAAAATTTTAATGTTTGTTTGTATTGAATAGGCTCAGAAACAAATGTTACCGATCAGAAAAAATATTTCACCAATAAAATTCTACATTATTTTTGATTAATATAGGTGGTACGAAGTTTGCTGAGTTAGATTGTCTTGTCGGCCGTTTGGTGTAGTGGTTCAGAACGGACTACTATGCCGAGAGGTCCCGGGTTCGGTTCCCGGCCGGGCAGAAATTGAAATGATGAATTTTAATTTCTGTGACGGGTCTGGGTGTTACCAGAGTGTTACTATGTATAATATGTACTTATGTATTAACAAAAAAAAAGTATTTAAGTATGTTTAAATATCCGTTTTCTAGTACCCATAGTACAAGCTTTGCTTAGTTTGGGACTAGAGGCGCAGTGTAAATGTCCAAGGATAATTATTTATTTATTTAGATAAGTAACATTTGAAATACATTATTCGGATACATTAAATCGATTCTGAAACTTTCTTTTCGTTAGACTGATACTTAATATAATGAATCTCTATTAGGTAAGTAATAAATAATAGTAATCTCCTATTCAAACCCCAATCGAATTACTTACGTGCATATTAAGCAAATAATATCTAATCTCAAATTAATGAGTTTAATAATTGTTTGTGCCGTTCCACATTATTTGCGATTATTATTGGATTATTAATAATTAACGCTGCTGTAGTTTGGTGCCTAACCGCGGCATTACGGATGGTTGACTGTGCTCTGCGTTAGGCGATGAGGTAGTGATGGGACATGACTTTATCGATGGTATTATTATTCTTTAAAAATGTCGATTATTACTCTAAAAATTTTGAACTAGTGTTGTGATTTCAGAGATAAACCACTTTGGTTAGGAAAAATTGTGGTGTTTTTTTTAAAGTAAAAAAAAAAGAATAAACTAAAAACAGAAAAATACTGCCTTTCTGTTTGTTTATCTCTTTGTTCCAGATAGTCTCCAAAATAGCTAGACTATTTTTAGCCAATAGCTGATGTTATGTTATAAGAAGTAAGTTAGCAAAAATTATGTAAAATTATTATGGACGACTAAAACAATTTTAACGCTTTGTGAACCAAAATCCGTATGAATTCACTCACGACTGTAAGGCAAGGTGAAGGCAGAATCCTACTAATATACAAAATGAGAGTTTGTGAGGACTGATAAATGAAAATCTTGTCTTTCAGATGGTCTAAGTTCCCATTGGTTCCCAAACTTATTTGACCCGCGCCCCCTTTCGAACAAACAAAAATTCGGCGGTTTTTTATACTTAAGTACACAGATGGCCCGCGCCCCCCTTTAAAGGTCTTTGCGCCTCCCTTGGGGGGGCGCGCCCCCCACTTTGGGAACCAATGGTCTAAGTGTAGGTACGTACGTAGTAGAAGATTTACCTATAAGACTTTTGTGTCTTTCTATAGGAAACATATTGAATTCGTTATCACGAATAAACTTGCCAGACTTGTCACTTCACGACTAATTTCCACTATATCTAAAATTAAAGTATAGCAATATTTTGTTTGATGTTGAAGATGACTTACACTCCCTTTCTATTTTCAAGAGATTATTTCTTTTTGATAATACGAGTGAGTAATCCCACTACTTAGCCTTCGAGGAAATTGTTAGCTACATTAATTTCGTGTCTGAAACACTTGATTAACTGTATTTTCATTAAAGACTACGTCTACGCTTCCAGACTCTTCTTACTCTGTAATTAAGCCTAGAATAAAGGAAAGTGTGTTGATTATCTAATACCCACGTCTACGTAGGCCAAGGCCATAGTGATAAATAAAAATCATCAGCACGTCAAACTACTTACAGAATAATATAGGGAGATAATTGGGTATAAAATATGAATGTGTAGTTGTTAATTTCGCGAGTGCGAGTGAGCTTTGCATGTGTGGTGGCTCGCTACTGTTCGTTCGTTTTTCAAAAGTTTTTTGATAGACATTGCACTATAGTTTAAAGCATGTACACGAACACACACAGGTGGGGCTCGCTCGCCTTCGTAAGTTGCTTAAGAACTAAGCTCAAGAACTGTATTGTTTGTTGTAGTGGTTGTAAATTTTTAAGTATTGCATGAGTAGATATAGTATAGTGTAGTAATTAGCAGGAAACACAATGAATGCTCGGGCTGGGTGGCGCCATCTTGCTGTAACTTTAATAATCTTCAAAAATCTATTAAATTCCATACAAAAAACACCCAGTTACTGCTATGGTAACGGTTGAAGTAGGCTGGTGCAACTGAGCCCGAAAAACTAAGGACGAGAACTATTGCCGACAAACTGTAATGCAGTTTGGCAAATGTATCTATATATTTGATGTGTATCCTTTTGTGAACAATAAATAAAAAAAAAATAAAAAATAAAAAATATATTTATCTAAAGAATTTTAACAGGAACGTGGATTTTGTAACTTACGTGGGAGTGAGTGGATTTACAGTATTGAAGTAAATTGAAAATATTATTTGTGAATTTAATAAGTTTTCTTCTCTTAAAATCTTGAGTATTTTGAAGCTAATAAAGTTTATAAGGATTTTGAAACAAAATCAAATCTAAATAACATTTAATTTTTTCAATAAAAAACAAACTACAGTACAGACTTCTGATTTTACGCTTGAGTCTTAAATTTTTTTTTATAAAGATTTTAGTAAATTTTATCATTGCACAAATCACTAAAAGTCATGTTAGCCCCTCGCACTAAGGATCATAAGTCGGCCAGTCCGACCTCTTCACCGTTCGGCTATCGTTGCTTCAGAATTTATTTTAGGGTGCGGGCCGTAGGTTGTTGACATAAGTAAACCTGTAGATACGACCTCTTTCCCTCTTTGACGTCAACAGACTGCATTTTATACAGTTTAGTTATTATTAGTTTCTTTGGTAGACGTTTAATACCTTCCTTTCAAAAGGAGTAATTAACACGCCGATCAAAGAACTTGTAATTTAAAATGCCACTAATATAAAAAGTAAAATACAGCTGTATTTAAGCAGCAGGTTATTGAACTGCAATAGAAAATAACGAAATAAAAAAGGATGAAGAAAACAATTTCCGTTTAATTCTAAGAGGAAAGTTCATGACACTTGTTAAGGGGTTGACAGCAAACTTAGCGTAACTAATTGATTTCATTTTTACCCTGAAAGGCGACGAATTTTAATTTAAATATTGGCAATGTTTTCTTTTCAGGTAACTGGAATTCTTCAGGTTCCTTTTGAAAATGACTAAACTTAAAATATTGCAAAGTGATTTTGCCATCTCTAAGTGACACCTGGAATTTGTATTGTTTAATTGTGTATACAGTTGTATACAGTTAGCCTTAGCTCTGGCTAAGAAAATCCAACTGTATACATTCACATACTAGTGCAAGTAGTAAATCAAACCCAATATTTCCAAAATACAAAATCGTCTCTGATAACACATTCACGTTAACCTAATCACGTCACAACAGTTCATCAATAGAGAGCGCGATATGCCAATCGACAATTCAAACACAGTCTCTGTTTATCTTTCAATCTATATGTCGCAGGCAAATTGTATGATTCCGCATTTTACAAACGGCGTCGTCAGTTCACAAACGCTCGCTGTTCTATGATATGCCGAAGGCAAAATTTAAATTGCCTTGGCACTTTTTATTATGCCATAAAATTTGATAGCCAATTCAATCGCTGTTTACAAATTGCCGCGGCAAATTGAAGAATTTAGTTCTTTTTCTTACCACGCGAGGCGCTGCTAATCAAAACAAGAAAAATGGCGTCGAGTAGTGGTGTTGTGATACAGAAAACAGTGCAAATTTTACGTATTCAAATTACTTTTTACAAAAAAAGTATTGTTTTAAAGACATTTATTATAGTGAATTTTACGATTCACAAATAGAAGCAATGAAAAAGCCAGGGACAAATGAAAAGTTTTTGAGGTTATCCGGCACATAAAAAAACGCTAAGGTGACAATGGAATCTGGTGCTCGGAGGACTGCTGCGGAATATTATTGGTATAAAAATATTGTGTTATGGCTTCTAGGCTTCTTTTAGGTATAATTGAAATGTAAGACTTAACTAAAGAACTGATTAACGAAACTTATTTCATGTGATAGTTTTATGTACCTACCTATCCGTTTACTTTGTTTTTAATCGAACGAAAGTACCATAATATTCATAAAAAATTTATTATTAGTATGTAGGTACGTCAACAGTTTAAATTAGTTTAGTGTTGTTTTTGTTACGAAAATATTTTAGTTACTTTAGGAGTACTAGCACGTATTTTAAGTTTGTCCTATTTGAATAGATACCTGATTTCTGAAATAAAGTCTGATTTGTCTAACATGTGTTTTATGATGGTCACCCTATTGCATCAATCATAGTCGAAATTTTGTCATTGAACGAGTCGCCAATTTGCCTTCGGCATTTCATAGAACAGCGAGCGTTTGTAAACTGACGACGCCGTTTGTAAAATGCGGAATCATACAATTTGCCTGCGACATATACACTTACACACACACCCTTAGGTATAAAAGTGAAACATTGCAAATTTGGGACAAATAGGGAGTGACATGCTGCAGAAAATGTAGCGATTAGGTTACGACGTGGAGTATCCAGAAGAAATGTACAAAAGTCCACTAGTGAACTCTGTGATCTTCATTGGTTGAGTTTTTTTATGGCGGTCAAGTTGTAGATCCTGGCTACAGAGTAGTTGCAGCGGTGGGAACGAGAGGTGGGAATAGTCCCGAACAAAATAAACTCTATGCCAAAAGCACATTGTTAAAAGTTTATAGAGTCGGGCCTACTCCAGCTGTGACATCCACTGCTGTGACTCCTGTAGACAACTTTTGTTGCACAAATTAATAGTCCCGTATTCCCACAATAGTCTATCGGATCTTAACCACAAATGTCAGCTATTCGACACATTCATCGTTAAAACGATTTACATGTACATTAACATGATACCAGTGTTTATTTGGTTTGATTTAGCAGTAGGTATCTATATTTCGTAATCCCAAAATACTAGTTTGTTAGCTCCAATCCTCGCAATGGATGCGACCATGTTTGCCTAATCCAGTCACAGCAATCAATATCCAGATTGGACGATATGCAGACAATCTGCGAATCAAAGAGAGTGCTTGCGCGTCTTCCGTATTGTTGCATAAACCTAAGTAACAAGATAGGGTATGGTCGGATAGGAACTGATCCCAAATACATCGTCCCTGATGTGATTGCGTTCGCCGAGGTCGAGTAAAGCGGTCAAAATTGAAGACAAACTTTATGGATAGAAGTGTAGTAAACAGAGGCTTGCCTAGATAGATCTGCTTGTTCTGGCTATTGGACAACTTGTAAATTACCTACTAGTGATGGTCAACTCAAGTAAGTAACTCGAGTTAACTCGAGTTGGGCGTAACTCGAACCCACTCGAGTTGAATTCTCTCTGACTCGAGTTCGTATCGTAAACCGAATGGATCCGACATGGACCGAAGATTGCCGATCATTTGAGTTTTGAGACTATGTTCATTTGAAGTTAACTTTAAACTGCCGGTTATTGTTGTAGATTTTCGTGTTTTATGTTCTGTTTTTGAAAAATACCAAGTGATAATAAATATAAATATTTTTTTAAATTAAAATTCAAGCCAAAAATCCATGAATAAATTATTATATTTCAAACAAAAATTTTTTCTTTCTTACTTTAGTTAGTATGATTCTCCCAATACATTATAAATGATAATTTTTAAATGTTAATACGAATCTGAGGGAATAAACTGGTAAAAATAAGTAAAAAACTTACTTGTCCATCCAGTCAACTCGAGTTACGTAACTCGAGTTCAACCCGAGTTACGTGGACTTTAACTCGGGTTTTAAATCGACTTTTGTTTTTCCCGAGTTGATTTATAAAATTTGTTAATTTCTCAAGTAAGTGACTGTAAGGTTTTTAATGAGAAATAAATGTTCTTTAAACCTAGGTAAGTAGGTATGGCGGCATAATACACCAGTTTGACGAAAACTTGACATGAGCGTGAATTTTTGATGTGATCAGACTGCAATCATTTTATTTAAAAAATATATCAGCCTTATTCAGCTAAAGTATGCAATTTTATTCAAATCGAATGAAAAGTACAATAACCACAAATACTGTGTAAATCCTAAGCACAATAAAAAATGGTTTCTTTCTTCTTTCTTTCACATTTTTTTTATATTTACTTTAAAATCTATCGATGTATAAATACTTAACTCCTCAATGTCGACACTAACTTAATAATAATATTATTAAATATCGATAAAGATATCGATATAAAAACAAACTATTCCCACCACTAGAGTGCGTTCATGTTAAATTAATTTAGTATGCGGCGACGCAGTGGGGCTTGAATTTAGCGAATCGATTGCTCGTTCGAGTTTTTAGCCGCCATAACGAGGTTATCAATGCTGGTTAGTTTTGATAAAAGCAATATTTCCGAAGATGTATACGGGACTATTCCCACCTCTCGTTCCCACCACTGCAACTCCTGTGCAGCCAGGATCTACAGCTTGACCGCCAATAAAAACCCAGCCAGTGAAGGTCTAGTTTGTCCGAAGATGTATGTTTAAAAATATTATTTTGTTACTTTGAAACAGCGGAATCTCAATATAATCGCAGCCTGGCCAGTTGGGTTCAAATCTTAGTGAGAGCAAAATATTAATATGATGAGTAGCATAGGTATAGGTACGTACCATTTCTGATTTCATGAATTTTATTCATTTTATACTCGTCCATTTGCGACGACACTGTGATATATCAAAAACAGTGGTTTTACAGAAAACGACTTTTTAACTTTTGAATGACCATAACTCTTAAAAGAAGGTTAGGATTACCTAATTGTGTATGAAACGTTTAAAGATTAACTATTAATGAATTTAAATATTTATAGTAGGACATAAATTTGCGTCTAAATTGATGAAATTATAGCGAATGAAAAAAAAAGAGACCACTTATCACGTTGTTCTAGTAAAAAATAATATTTTGAAGATGGTAAGTTCAGTTGTCACGTTGAAGATGATGTAAAAAAATATATTTATATAAGTCATTATTTAGATAAAACGTTGATCTCGAAATTATTTTTTTTATTTTAATAACATTACAATCAGTAAAAATGAGGTAATTATTGGAACAGGCGAATATTTCGCTTTGCTATGTTAAATTGCACTTATATAAGGAATTGGCAAAGAGGCTCACCGAGGTGACCGGTGATCAAAAGGCTAGCTGGCAGCTATTTCGGTCAGAGAATTAGCCTGGCCATTCAACGTGGCAATGCTGCCAGCCTTTTGGGCACCATTCCTGACTGCGGCGCTGGGGGTGAAGTATTTTTTATTTTGTAAACAGCTTTTGTCATTAGTAATTTTTATTTTTAAGTCATTTTAAGTTTATAAGTAATAAAAATATTATCTAAGTAGACAGACATTTGCATACATACAATATTTAAGCTCACATTAAGTTTTCTTACTCTAAAAAATAATGCTTATCAAAATAAACGAAAAACTCTCAAAAGTAAAATCTCGTAAACTACTACAAAAAAAAGCACAGTAAGAAAAACTGTACTAAGTATGTATGTATGCAGAAGAAAAAATTGTAGGTAGGTAGGTACCTACTAGGTTCGTAAATAGATATTTTATAACAGACTAGTTATGACAATTTAATTCTAAAATTATCAACGCAAAAATCACCGTCCCCGGCGAATAAAAAGGCAAAAAAGCGACATTTTGGTACCTTTTAGGGTGTTTTAATTTTTTATACTTAATTAAAATTAAATGTATAAAATATATTTAAAGAATGTATTAAGAGTGAAAAATAACAACCACTATTTATAAATAATGTAGCCATTTTATTGGCGTAGTTTTTCTGAAATATTATTATAACAAAACAATGTTGCGCCCGCCAAAGTATATTTGGGCAATAAGCGATAACATTCCGTCAATTGCTGATGATCTGTAATTATATTAAAACATTAAAATACCTTTGTAGACAGCAAAACATAGCCAATACATCTAAGTAACATTGAATAATTACATAATAACAAATAAATAAATACCTGGGGTCATCCAACGCTTTGCTATTCTAGCATACTTCTACTAATAGATAATTTTGTTAGCTATCGTCTTAAATTAAGCTAATCTAAGGCTATCGTATGATAATATAAAATATTTTACTTGTTGTGTCTGTAAAAACAGACAGTCGTATAAGTATGTTTTATTTGCACTGTATTACTAGTATTTGAACTATTCTTCAAAACGAATGTATGTTTATCAGTCTACATCTACTCGTATTAGTTCCGACGTTATTGTAGCTCAAAGAGACCCTTTCACAGCGCTCTCATAGCGCTGTTAGTCATGTTGTCGGATTAGGTTGTGGAATTCCTTCAGGCAGTGCATCGCCACAATTATTAACCTTTGCTTTTTCGCATTGCTAGTCCCCATCTGTAATAATATCTGGAGTTTAGTATTACTGTTTAGCGTATACAACGTGACAAGTAGATATACCATTCAATTTCAATAACATGCATTCTGCAATAACAGAACATCAACAAATGACCTACAACATATTTTCAATATAGGAAAAATTTTCATCATCTACAACGTTACTAGTTAAGATGTCCCGATGATACTTGGATTTTCTTACAAGAATAACGTGACATATAAATAATTTCTTTTTTACTTTGCTTTTTGTTTTAGAAGAACAATGTGATAAGTATGACATGCCACATTGTCGTATAAAATAAAAATATTTTAAAAACTTACCTTTGTCATCAATACCGCGGTATCCTCGAGATGTCACGTTTTTCTTAAAAACGAAGAGCACCTCACATCTCAAAGCGCAGGTGGCAACTGAACTGTCACAGTGTCGAATCCAACTAGATCGTCGAACGAGCCAGCGCTATAACGTAATATTTTGTCTCTTTCTCTCATAGTATTGTTGTTTTTGGAGTAACAATTACCCTGTTTTTGGAGATAAAAGAACGCAAGATCGCGGTTCAGAATTTCGGTAAAACAAAAAATCGTATGTGTCGAGATGTCACAGTGTCGTCGCAAATGGGCGACATAAGCAAACTCTGCTTAATTTGTTGGTATCTACGAGTAGGTAATAGGCGTGACAGTAAAACCTTTTAAATATATATGAGTTCTCCAAAAAGTTAAAATACCTACCTATTTAAACTTTACCGTCTCTAATCTATGAACGTAGTTGAGTCCAGACAACTATTGGATATTGGTTAATCTATAGGTACTTAACAAACACAATAAATTATTATTATACCTGAAAGGGTTAGAGAAAGTTACGAGTAGTAGGTGATCTATAAAAGCGAAAGGTCACTGACTGACTCACTCACTCACTCATCACGAAATCTCAGCAACTACAAGTGCTAGGAGTCTCAAATTTTGCATGGGGGTTCCTTTTGGAATGTAGATTGTAGGTGCTCAATAAGAACGGATTTTACGAAACTCCACCCCCAAGGGGGTAAAACGGGATCCACGCGTACGAAATCGCGGGCGGCCGATAATTTCTTAATATTCCCATAAAGTCTTAAAATAATTACCCTTATTACTCATCAAACATGACACCGCACGAGTCGCCCGACATTTGGCACGACTACCCACGCGTATCACGTGACTGCGAACGTTACGTATCACGTGACACATCGGTTACAGATACGCGTGACGCGTGTGTACCGTAAACACAGCTCGTCAATATCACATGATGGTATTAGGTTAGTGATCGCTGATCGGATAAATAATGTAGATCAGAGCCAGACTGTAACAATAGCGTTAATAAAATATAAGTTTAGTCTGCAAATACTTTTATGTAGACTAGGTATCTACTAAACAAGCTGGTTAGTGTAAAAATGACAAAACTGTACAGTTTCAAGAACTAATCTTTATAGATTATTTTGACGCAGTTGCTAACGAGCACGCCTAATGTAATCATAGTAAGCACACAGAATTAAAAACAGCGTTATAGTACACGTGTTACCTAGGATTCGAATCCCAGTGGGGCTAATTTTTTGCTAGGTTTGGTTGGTGGTAAAGTTTATTCTACGTCCGCCCTAAAATCTGTCGCCTTTAATTTAAGCAATACAACACTTCTTAAGAATGACAGGACAGGAGATCATAAACTGGCTTCCGGATGAAGTTTGCTTCCACCATCAGCCTAATCGTCACTTTCCATCTGGTGAGATGTTGGACAAGAGCTTGTAGTTTAACATGATAATTTGACAGTGCCCCATAGCCTATCTAATATCAAACATAGAATTCTATGAAAACATTACTTATATGCCAGACAGAAGGTATTGATACTTGAAGAATCCTATCTTACAATCTTGTCAGGTATCCTTCCGTTTGGCCAAATTACTTTTCGCCAAATTTCACTTCGCAAACAACTTATCGCCAAAGTTTCATTTCCCAAATGAACTTTTAGCAACTGTACTTTTCGCAACTAATTCATTTGGTCAAATTATCATTTGGCAAAATTTTACTTGGCAAATGTTTATATAGCAAATGTTTTATTTTGCCAAATATTATATCCCAAATAATTTGTTTGGTCAAATTGACACTTCACATACTTACCCACCGTTACCCACAAATCAAAGCATAAGGCAGATGATCATGGTTTTCACAAGAATTTTATGTAAAACAAAGAGATTGCAGAAAATAGTATGGTTGCAGAAAGTAGGTATCGCCACAGAATAAGTAATAGTACAGGTACAGAAGGATTACTCCGCAAGACGATTTAAATAAATGCGAGTCTTGCTACGACGCGATACAGTGGAATTCAGCTCGCACAGCACTACGTACCTACAATTTTATTCACCTACAAGTTTTGTCTCTTTCTATCGCGTGCCTCTGAACTCTTCTTACGCTGTTAGGGTTGCTGTCTAGTAGTGTCTAGTAAAAAAATAATTAATCTACTTATTTGTAATGAGGTACGTATGTAGGTAAGTACGCATTCATTATGGAAAACCTTGGGGAGGCCTTTGTCCAGCAGTGGACGTCATTTATTTTGGCTGAAACGAACGAACGCATTCTGAGCAATAGTCATGGTAGGTTAGGTTCCTATACTATCCTAAGAATTATTGATTACCTACATGGTCAACATACCTTTCAGCATCTTTGGGAAGCGAAAAAAAAGATAAATCCGGTAGATTTCTTTTCGAATTTAAACACCCGAACGCCGCACAATAATATTTCTTTCTCTTTATGTCCATTTTTAAATAATACTTCGATCATAGAATTAGGTACTACAACGCACGCCAGCGTCCTGACGGGCGCGCGCGTGACACTCGACTGATATAATACCCGCCGGCGGGGCGCTTCGCTGTAGGTAATTATCGGATGTACCGCGCGGAGTGAGCCAGGCCTGGTATCGCAGAAAATAGTAGGTTAGGTTAGGTTAGAACAGTGACAATTAACGCGCGAAGGCGAGCGAAGCGTGCCGCGGCAGCGGCCGCCGAGCGCTAGAATCACCTCTATTGTTTAATGAATCATTTGGAAATGTCGATAAAAAGAATGAAATATGAAAATTAATTTAAAACAAATTTTATATTATCTACCCACTAAACAAAATAATAACTACAAGCTAATTTGTAGTCCATTCTATGCGACAATCAAATTATTTTGTAAATAGTTTATCGTGAAATATTTTTGCCAAATGAAACATTTGGCAAAAAATACTTTGCCAAACAATAATTTGCTAAACAATAATATGCCAAAAACGACATTTGCGAATTAAAAGTTTGCAATAAGTTATTTTGCCAAATGAGAATTTGCCAAATGAAAATTTGCGAAACGTTGTTTGGGATGTGATAATTTGGGAAACGTTTTTTGGCCAAACATTAGTAATCCATCTTGTCAATCAACTCGTAAGTTATAGATAGCACTCGACACCTTTTAGACAATATTCTTAAGTAGGTAACTCTTAACACCGTTAACTATGAAACAGGCTTTTGTAACACGTTTTCAGAGTAAACGTATTAGTTAAAGTATTTAAAATCTTCAACTCTGTTTTATAATTAAATACAAGTAAATAAATTGGATCTGAAATTGATGCTCACAGAATGGCTAAAGGCAACAGTACACGTACACAACATGTTAGTAAAACGAGACAATAGCTTCAAGCTTCATCATCATCATCATCATCATTTCAGCCACACACACACTGCTGAACATAGGCCTCCCCCAATGATTTCCATGTTGATCGATTGCTAGCGGTCTACGTCCAGCGCCTTCCTACTACCTTTAGGATGTCGTCGGTCCACCTTGTGGGTGGACGTCACATGCTGCGTTTTCCGGTACGTGGCCTCCACTCTAGAACCTTGCTGCCCCATCGGCAGTCAGTTCTGCGTGCTATGTGCCCTGCTCATTGCCACTTCAGCTTGCTAATCCGTCGGGTTATGTCAGCGACTTTAGTTCGTTTACAGATTCGATTCGTCGATATCGTTCGATTCCATCTCGTAAAGAAACACCTAGACTAAACTTAGGATTTCCATAAACAACGTCAAAATTTTAAAACAAATGTTCTCATCGCTCAACTTTTCAGGCATATTAAACTGATTCAGCATTCATGGAAAAATTTATAAAGCACCCTTCCTTCAGCGAAAAATGATGGAAGCATTTTCATATTCATATTTTTGCGAGAGCTTAGCGCGAGAAACGTAGATACTTGAAAATAGACAGAAATTTTAAGACTCATAAAAAAGGAGTGGTTAAAAGAAAATAACTTTTTTATAATAGTGTTATTTTTAGTTCATAAAGAAATTTAAGCGCTTTTTGCACATGCTGAAGGCAGAAAATAGCTTATTTAATGGAAAGTGATATTTTTAGTTCGCTAACGAATTTTATTTCGAAAGAATTTCCAAAAATAGATCGTGAGAAAAACTTTTATTTACGAGTAGCTTGATTTAGCTATTTATAATCCCATTTTAGCGAAAACATTACAATATTGTTTCAATTTGTAATCCGATTATGTAGGCCTATATTTAGTTTGAAATTCTTATCTAAATCCTAGCTACTCGTATCCTAGTACTATTAGAGTCAAGACGTAAAGTCTTTTTAATTTGCAATTACCCCTTGTTTGTACTTCTTAAATGATGTTGTTTTTCTGTTTGCGTATTTAGAAACGTCTTAAATAAACCCTTCTTTTGTTTGCTAACTCATTGTTGAAGTTAATTTGAGGCTGAGTTTCACCATCTTACTTTAACTTCGACAAACGTCAACAATCTGTCAAACTCCATACAAAAGCATCGGTTATTGTTATGGTTAAAATAAGGTCGTTCAACTGAGCCTTAGAGATGACTACGTCACACATCATACTGCTAAGGCTGGGTTGCACAATCTTACTTTAACTTTGACAAACGTCAAAAATCTGCCAAACTCCATACAAAAAACACCGGTTATCGTCATAGTTACGGTCAAAGTTAGGCGGTGCAACTCAGCCTAACTTGACATACTTGACTTATGGTCCTTTGTCCCCTAGATGGGGCAGAGGGCGTCCACAACAGTCCTCCATCGCGTTCGGTCTTGAGCTATGTGTTTGATCTCGCTCCAAGTCTTGCCGATCTTCTTCGCCTCGTCTGCCACAGTGCGCCGCCAAGTTTGCTTGGGGCGACCACGTTTGCGTTTTCCTTGGGGGTTCCAATCCAGAGCCTGCTTGGGGATGTGATCGGGATCCCTTCGGAGAGTGTGGCCAATCCAGTTATGCCCCGGCTTCCCCCCCTCCCAACTCAGCCTAAGCGTATTTATATTTAAGTACAGTCTTGATAGATCACTCTACGTAATCGCTCCGTTATTTCTCTTATGACGTTAATTTGCTACAAGAAGGGATTACGAAATTGAATCTGTCAGAAATGTTTCTCTGTCTACAGATGCTGGTTGAGTCTTCTAGACATCGCTTGGTCTTACTATTACACCCGTATTCACAAACATTACTAAGTATGAGGTCACTACAGGGCGCGCAAAATTGTTAAAGAAACTCTTTGTTAGTTTTAAGTTTGAGCCATAGTTTTATCCATTAATGCTTGTTGTTTCAAATAAAATCTATATCTATACTAATATTATAAATGCGAAAGTAACTCTGTCTGTCTGTCTATCTGTCTGTCTGTCTGTCTATCTCTCTTTCACGCCTAAACCACTGGACCGATTTTGATGAAATTTGGTATAGAGATAGTTTGAGTCCCGGGAAAGGACATAGGATAGTTTTTATCCTGGTTTTTGAAACAGGGACGCGCGCAATAAAGTTTTTCTGTGACAGACAAAATTCCAGGCGAGCGAAGCCGCGGGCGGAAAGCTAGTAAATAAATAAACAAACAACAAACAGATAAGTGGCTGGCCACAATTAATAATTGCTTTTAAACATAAATTAATACAAGCTCAGAATTTAAAACCAATATCGTCAAATTCTCTCAAAATAAGCGGCAACTTTGAGATTTAGGGCAAACATTCGGTTAATGGGTGAAACTTCTTAGACTTTGACTTAGGATAAGTTAAAGTTCGTCAAGTTTAATATACTTTCGGTAAATCAGCCCAGTGTGTCAGATCTTGTTTGGAGGATTGATTACTTTCGCTAATTACTGACTTAAAGTATACAGACAGATACAAAACAATTTTAAAAGAGCGGCTTAATTTAGGCACACAGTAACGAAACATTTAATTTTTAAAATTGTGTTCTAAGGCTGAGTTGTACCACTAAACTTTGATCGTAACTATAACGATGACCGGTGATTTTTGAACCTATGGAGTTTGACAGATTTTTGACTTTTGTTACTGTCAAAGTAAGATGGTGCAACCCAGCCTAACACAACAATAATCACTTATGTTAAAGATGGCACATCAATACCTACGCGTAACTTTTTGTAAATGTATTCATTTATTTAGGTAAGTATTTATATTCGTTGTCTGATACTTATGGTATACATAAGCTTTGCTTAGTTTGGGTATAGATGCCGCAGTGAATAATTTACTTGGATAAATTATTTGTTTATTACACATTTTGCAACGGGCTGGAAGACGTAGCGTGGGCAGACCTCTTGTGGTCTGACGATCTGCTAAAGATCGCGAGAAGTACCTGGATGCGGGCAGCGCAGGACCGTTCATTGGAAAGCCTTGGCGAAAGCCTTTGTCCAGCAGTGGACGTCATTTGATTGAAACGACATAAAATAGTAAAACACGGCTTGACGTTTCGGCTGCGATGCTGCAGCCGTGGTCACAAGCAGACTCACTATTTAATCTTTTCTTGGCATCGTAACACGGGTGATACATCATAATTTAAAAAATCCTGAGGGCAGCGAAAGCACTAGAAATAATTTATTTTATACATAACACGTTCCTGATATATCATAGAATGAGATAAAAAAAACTATTCACACAAAAATACATTAGGCTGTCAGTTATTGTCAAAATTGGATAATCTAAGCATGTTGGCTTCAAACGCGTGGTAAGTTTATTTGTATATTGGCGATATCACAAAATATTTATGTTATTTTCTGTATGTAATTTACAGAAGAAGGATTACTCTGAGTTTTTTGCTTGGTTTGGATGGTGTGTATTGCTACTTGCCGATTTTATAACCGTCCATGTGCCTGTGTATCATATATGTTACATTGCCAAGTGCTTCGTAATGTATTTTTAAATCATAATTTAAGAAAAAATGTGTATTTTTAAAAGATATTAGTGTTACATTAGTAGGAAATACAGTAATTAGAGTGGACAAGCATGTGGAGTGCAATTAGTTCATAAAAATATATTAAACTCCATTCACCCTACCTTCTGATGCCTTCAAGTATGACAATGTTGGCCTATTTTTGCTTCTTGTGGAAAAAATAAAACTAGAAAAATAGGCAGATTAAATATAAAATGCACAAAATATAATCACTTTTATGTGTGGTAAAAAGTTATTCGATTTTATGACTTTTATCATTATTAGTAGGTATAAAAAGCAAGAGTCTGAGTAATTATTATTTGCTATAATTGGATTTGGCATATTCTTTTCACTCTTGAGTTTCTGTTTTGATAAGGAAATTTAAAAATTGCCTTTTAAAATTATTTATGTATGTTTTTGTTCATTCAAAATTATTTTTAGAATATTTTAGCTTTTTAATTTTCTATACCCTAATCTTGGCAGTGTATGGTTTCTGAAAAACTGAAAACAATATATTTTTTTAAACATTTTTATTGGCCTATTAGGATCATACTTGACTCATAAATATCAAAAAAATTAAAATCGTAGTGAATTTTTGGTCATGCCAAGATAAGGGTTAAGCAGTGTCTTACTATTTTGTAGTACTGCATTTGCAGATGCATTATGCATTTTTAAATTATTATTACGTTGGGTTTAAGAATAAAACTTTAATTTTGGTTACACAATAGATCATTAACCTTTAGGAGTTATGTTTGTATAACCAACTTAAACATTGCCCTAATCAATTATACCATACACCCACTATCCTACTGATCTAATTCATACTTGGTTCGTTATACACCCAAAGGCGTTTTGCCCTCGCGCTTCATTGAACAACGTTCATATGCTAAATAGGAGTTACGCACGTATTTAAACTAGAATTAGAAACTCATAAAGGTCAGAGTTTGAAATGTATTACTACTATTATTATTCTAAATGGCATTTGGGTCCGTCTACTCTGCTAATAGTAGTAGAAGTATTTATAAGATTTTTGCTCCACGAATGTTTCTGTTTTTTGTAGATATTTAGACACGGAAAATAGTGGCTTAAAATCATCTTCATTCCATCTGAATAGAAATGTTCTTGGGAATAAATAAACACCAACCACACTCCTACTGTGCTCTCGAACGATTCAATCTTGCAAATGGATATAAATATCCCAATAAATCTAGCTTTCAAGTTATTCTGTTTAGTGCCGTTACTTCCTAATATTTGCTTATCGATAAATCAGAAAGTTGAAGGATGTATCGATAATCTCGATCTTTTCCACAGCTTCAGATAGTGCGGAATAAAAATAAATAAACTTTACGTCAATGTTTGTCATAAAATCAAAGTAAGTATCTTTCCAGATAAGGTTTTATGCACACAATATTGGAATTTATGCAAGTTCCTTGTTTAACCCAGATACTCCTGAAACTTTTTATACTTGTCAATTTTTATAAATTTTTAGTATGATTCTAAATAGAGGTCAAGTAACCACAAAAATATTAGAAAAATTCTTGGTCAACTGGAAAAGCCGGAAAATGGGTGGTGTTTTAACACCTGGTCGGAGAATGGACTACTACCACACATCTACTACTATGAGAAAAAAACATACGATTGTGTTAGGTTTAAGAGTTAAAAACGAGTTGTAAGTTGTAAGTCATTGACTAAAAAAATACCAAAATCTTATTCAGAGCTATGGTATATGGTAAGACATAAATCATAGCCTAGGATGCTTTAGTAAGTGGCGCATTTTTTACACCAAATTGATTTTTTCTTGCAAATTTTACATGTCAGTTGCGTGTAGTACTCGTAAGTAAAGTTTTACACAGGGAGGGATGTAAGCTCCGTGGACCCTGGTTGTGGTGCCATTCTTCATAAATATTGTTTAGGAGTATGACTGCTTTGCCATGTATATTTTAGACATTTTGGCACAGAACTTTCACAGAAGGTACTTGCACTATATTGCATTGTTGTAATTGTGATTGCGGTAGGTAGGTACTTTCATGGCAGAAGAACTAACTGCATTGGAGGCATCATTAGATTCATTTCGTCTTACTTTAAAAAAAAACAGAAAGCGGGATGTTATCATCTTTATCTAAAGAAGACTAATTGTCGTACAGTACTTCTGCCTAGGCTCTAAGTTGCGAACCTGGAAGTTCAGGAAAAATAGCAATAGAAAACTTACACGCTATAAGTAGTAATGCAGAAGCAACGGATGAATATTCTGGTGAAGAAGACCACATTACCTTACAAAATCTTCCAGCTTATAGTTAGATAAACGGAACCAGGCTAACCTGGAAGATTTTGTAAGGTAACGTGGTCTTCTTCACCAGAATATCCATCCGTTGCTTCTGCATTAGCATTTTCTGGTGGTAAAATTGCTATGTGGTTCGGTATCTGAAAATCGTCGTCAATGTTTTCTAATACATCCACAATTTCGTGAAGTCACAGCGGTCTTTTATATCGTGGCCTAAACTTTTAATGAATATACAGGTTAGACGTGGATTATGCGACCAGGTGTTAAAACACCGATCGTAATTTTGTCATAAAAAGTCTCAAAAATGTAAAGCTTTTCAAAAACATATGTTTATAGTTTTGTAGCTAACAGTAGTACATAAAATAATAACTAGTATAATCTGAGGTATTACTAGCAAGTTTATGAAATATCTTACCATTTATTAGTCGGTTTTGCACAAAACTAAATAACAGAATTCAAAATAATAAAAAACTAACAAAATAAAGCAAATATTATGCGATATCGAACATACTCAATTACAGCTTGATTCGTAATGAAGAGAAAATACAAGGAACAGTAAACAAATTCTCGATATTTTTATAATTTACCTGAGGATATTCCGAACTACTTTTTAGCGGTGTTATAACGCCTGGTAGGAGTAAGTGGGTTAACGGAGTGGACATTGTTTTCATTTGTTGCAATATTCGGTAAGCGTATTTTGAAAAAATATTTTAGTCCATAAAACTTGTATGGTACGAATAGTTTTCCATCAAAAGCGGAAAACTCAAAGTTTCAAGGTTTAGACGCAAGGCATTTCCTCTTCAAACTTGGCACAAAGTTACTCGGATGAACACCCCCTAAATCAAGAACAAATCAAATTAATATATCCGTATATCATGCCTTTTGTCCATCGCTCCATTTTCGCGAATTTTGGTTCGTCTCAAAGCGAAATTATTGCGCATCCCAAGTATTCCCGAGGACTGTAATTTAGTGATTCCGAGATATAGGCATTTGCTGCCAAAATTTTATTTTGAGTTAATATTAAGCTACATTGTTCACGGAGCTCATTCATTCATGGCTTTCAAAACATTTGGGTAATCTATATGAATATTTGGAAAAGCAAAAACATTACAATGAAACTTAGGTTTGAATGTAGGATAAATAAACAATTGAAAATATTCTTTTCCGATGTTATTAGTCTCTTTTCTTATTTTCAACGAATTCTTATAACCAATATTTTTTTAATTTATTTCAAAACGTTCAACTTTTCATAAATGCAAACACATACTCGTACAACAGGATACCTACTTATGCAGTTTTAGTTCGGTGTTTTATACGAGTAGATAAGGCACCATAAAAGCAAATGATTTTTGTGAAAGATGAGCTGAGAAGCACCAAATATTTTCTCAAAAATCATCGACAACTTTCACGTCAAACTATCGTCAACCGAACATCACTATCCCTAACTTATTCCTGATTTGAATAAACGGTTAAAAGGCAATAGAAATATCGACAATACGTGAACGCTCCCGAATTCGGATCCATTCAAGAATAAGTATTGTGCGGGTCCTGTTAACCCTTTGCTAGATAAATTGGCTTGTAACATCGTTTTTTTATCTGAAAACCTTTTTATCAAGTTGTTCGAACTTTCAGTGGATAAGAACTTATTTCAACGCGTTAAAACAATTATTTTTGACTTACTCCAGACTATATTAGATTTTTTGCAAAAATTAAATAGCAACTATTACAATCATGATAATTATCATCATCATTTCAGCCATATCACAGGACGTCCACTGCTGAACATAGGCCTCCCCCAATTATTTCCACATCGCCCGGTTAGTAGCGGCCTCTATCCAGCGCCTGCCTGTTACCTTTATGATGTCGTCGGTCCACCTTGTGAGCCACCTATAACAATGGTATAAGATAATCAAAAATAAAAATAGATAGTCTACAGTCTACAGCTTTACCGCCAATAAAAACCCAACCAGTGAAGGTCAAGTTTGTCCCGGGGGAAAGTTAAACTGTCATTGGACCCGCAATGAAATTAATCAGAAGAATATAGAAGGAGTTCGAAGTTAAGATTCATTTTAGAACGGCAGCAAGACTTACGCCCGTATTTACGAACATTACTACGAGGTCTCACAATGCGCGTGGACACAGGGTGACAAACGAACCAATCACAGAGCTCTATTCAACGCTGTGCGTTCGATTTTCTACTTCACTTAAGCAAGCATCGTTTGTGAATACGGGCGTTAGACATAACCACTGTCATTTAAGATCCTGTAGCATGTTAACGAGGCCATTGTTCAGCGTTTATTAGGTTCTCCGTTCAGCCAATACTTGTCAACTTCCTTGTCAACTTCTGCTTAATAATGTACCGAGAGCACATCGAGCTTGACACTGTGGCTTCTTATGCTGTTGAAATAGATGCGCTTTTGCAACAAAAATGTAAAATCTGATGTGCTAGCGTCTCGTACAGTCGCTGATGAAAGTACAGTGGCCTTCTTAAACAAAATTTTACAATTTTGCAAAGAAAAATTCGCGCGTCCTGTCATTGGCCTATGCACGCGCAGTGATCGCCATCGCCGACGTGATCTGCACGCGTTGGTTTGGCTGAAGCTTTAGCGCTCCTGCACACGACACCGCCACCGCACCGCCGCCGCGCCATCGCCGCGCCCCTTACACTGTTCATACGCGCCGAGTAAAACCGCCGCCACGCCGCCGCCGCGCCACCAAAGCATAATTTCTTCGCCAGCGGCGCGGCGGCGGCGCAGCGGCGGCGTCGTGTGCAGGAGCCCTTAGGCCTACTAGCGGTTATTTTACCACATTGTGTACTCCATTATAGATGTGTCTCAACTTGTCTATGATTGCAAAGTAGGTAAAAATTATTAATATTTTTTGAAAGATTTGTAAAGTCCGGTCGCCGAGCAGATAGAATTTCTTATGTAATTATGCGAGACCAATAAGGATGGGCAGCTTGGGGTCATTGTACGAAATTTTATCTGCTCGGCGACCGGACTTTATCAGGTTTTGGTTTAGCGCTAACCACAGGCTGGAAGACGTAGTGGGCAGGCCTGCGCAGGGCTGGTCGTTAGGCAAATCCTTGGAGGAGGCTTTTGTCCAGCAGTGGACGTCTTTTGGCTGAAACGAATACATTAAATTTTATTTACAAGATTAACAAAGTCTATGAGCGCTGACTGAGACGAAGAAAATCGGCATGACATGGAGCGAGATCAAACGCGAAGCTCAAGACCGAACACGATGGAGGACTGTTGTGGACGCCCTCTGCCCCATGTAGGGGACGTAGGACCTTAAGTCAAGTAAGTCATGGGTGCTGACTGAATAACTTTTTTAACACTTTTCCTGCGGGCTGTACCAAGCTTTTCCGCCTTATCAGGTTTCGAATCTGTCAAGTTGTCATTCCACTTTATACAGGGTGTCTTGTTTTCTTTCGAACTACTTTAACGGCAATGGACTTGCTGTCTTTTTTAAAAACTTAAGAAAAGTATGTTGCTCGAGTTTAGAAGGAATTGCAATGTTTGAGAGACAATTCAAAGTTACCTGCAGCAGACTTCAGTAAAGTTTTTCTTCTTGTATTAGCAAAACTTTTTATGATTTTGGTAGAAATGATAACAATATTTGTAACTTTATCTAAAGACATGACTCATGACGTCTCACACCTGCGTCTATAATAAGGTACTTGATACAAATAAGGCCTACCTAACTTTAAATGCTTATATTTCAATAAATATTAACGCCAGTCAACAAAAACAAGGTTAATTAACTTCTTCCATCCTTTAATTTTAGCAATATTACAAAAAATAACACAATTTTTAACTAAATCTATTCAAAATAAGCAAATTACGAAACCACTGATTTTGGCTTTATTAAATCACCTACACGGAATAAGGCCTATATGATTCAATTGCCTGTAGACCTTAAAATTGAGGTTGTATTAAACAAAATGCGGTCTTATAACATTAAACACGTCGATTTGTTTGCGTTATCAAAATTTTACATACCAAGTAAACAGAAATATATAGCCTGACCAGGAACATAAAAACCCTCGCCATGTTGCGGAAAACTAATGGTACTAATTTCTTTTAATGGCAACAGTAACTGAAAACTTCATTGTCATGTCCCCTTGCATGTCAGTCTATTGCTGTCAAAGTGTAAACAAACTTTATTTTAAATGTGCGCAATTGATTTTGTGAATTAAATTGCTAAAATCTTTTTATAGTCGTGAAAGAAAAGTGGTTTACAATGTGTTAAAGTATTTGTCGAAGAGAAATACTAAGGGTTCGGACAATATTTTCATTGAATAATGTTTCCGACAAAGGTTGTCAAATTGACTGACATGTTTATCGCATAGTACAGTCCACTATGAAAATTAGATGTGGTTTGTTTCAACTACCTATTTTTTTTTTTTTTCACTTTCTAAGTGTTGAATTTTATGGAATTGGGAAAGAAGTACTGAGTTTGAAGCGTTCATGAGCAAACATTGCAGTTGAATATTCAAGTTCTGAATTTGATTATTGATGAATAATAAAATAAATCCTACTAGCTCGATTGATGGTTTCATTTAATTTATTTAAACCAGGTTACCTATAATAATATTTTTTCGTTAATTTATGAAAATATCAAATTAGCCCGTAATCCTGAATCCTGATACATAAAGTTAGCCTATTAATTTAACACAGGTACGACTGTTCTCAGTGTTGCACTATCAAATGCAATTGACGCGCCTCTATGCCAGGGTTTTTATGTTCCTGGTCAGGCTATACTGTATATATTTAGATAAACTTAAATTCCACTTATTAAGAATAATACATGAATTATAGATAAAACTAGCGGCCGCCCGCGACTTCGTGCGCGTGGATCTCGTTTTACCCCCCCTTCATCTATCTTACGCGGTTCAGATTTTTTCATACAAATGTTTTTTCCCGCTAACTCCCGTTCCCGTGAGGTTTTTGCAATATCCTGTTGTAACTAAGCTTTAAGTTTACTAAGGTACCTGCATGCCAAATTTCAAGAGTCTATCTTACGCGGTTTAGATTTTTTCATACAAATGTTTTTTCCCGCTAACTCCCGTTCCCGTGGGAATTTTGCAATATCCTGTTGCAACTAAGCTTTAAGTTTACTAAGGTACCTGCATACCAAATTTCAAGAGTATATCTTATGCGGTTTAGATTTTTTCATACAAATGTTTTTTCCCACTAACTCCCGTTCCCAGGGGAATTTTGCAATATCCTGTTGTAACTAAGCTTTAAGTTTACTAAGGTACCTGCATGCCAAATTTTAAGCGTCTAACTTAAGCGGTTTAGATTTTTCGTACAAAAGGATTTTCCCGCTAATTCCCGTTCCCCTGGGAATTCCTAAGTATCCTATAACCTGCCCAGGAGTATGAAGAATAATTGTACTAAGTTTCGTTAAAATCCGTCAAGTGGTTTTTGTTTCTATAAGGAACATACAGACAGACAGACAGACAGACAGACAGACAGACAGACTGACAGACAGACAGACAGACAGACAGACAGACAGACAGACAGACAGACAGACAGACAGACAGACAGACAGACAGACAGACAGACAGACAGACAGACAGACAGACAGACAGACAGACAGACAGACAGACAGACAGACAGACAGACAGACAGACAGACAGACAGACAGACAGACAGACAGACAGACAGACAGACAGACAGACAGACAGACAGACAGACAGACAGACAGACAGACAGACAGACAGACAGACAGACAGACAGACAGACAGACAGACAGACAGACAGACAGACAGACAGACAGACAGACAGACAGACAAAAATTTTACTGATTGCATTTTTGACATCAGTATCGATCACTAATCACCCCCTGATAGTTATTTTGAAAATAATTATATTTCATGTACAGAATTGACCTATCTACAGATTTATTATAAGTATATAGATTAAATATTCATAGTAACAAAGTAATGATTCCTTACTTAAATTATCAAAAAAAATATCAAAAACAAACAATATTATTTTTTGTATAGGGCTTATTAAAACACCGTGTTCGAATAAGGCCTATACATAAAACCTTTTAAATAAATCAGTTTAGGAACATCATTTAGTCTTTATTTTTTGTAAACAAAATGAGATCTCAATTTTTGTTAGAACCAGGGCATAAAAAGGCTTCTGAATCATCTTTACGAACTCCTACATAATCTTTGTGATACCACCAAAAGCAGTCCTTTATGGTAGCATATCTGCTACATTGTCTTCGAGACAGGCATGATAATGTCAGCTTTAATCCTTTAGAATTATACATACGGCTTTTTTTTCTTATTTTTTATTGTTTTGTATTTTGTTTCTTTTTTTTACAGGTTTAGTAATTTTTTTTTACTCTGTTTTATTTTTATTTTCTGTGCTGTTAGTAACATTCTTATTAAATAAATATTTAGTTACTCTTTGAGTCATTTAGTTTAATGAATTTGTCCGTAATCAGGTGTTGACATAAGTATCCAATATGGCCTACCATGCTGAAATAAGGCCTAGGCCTTATTAGATATCTCGCTCTTGTTGTCTTTAAAAATTTACAAATAATGCATCTATAGCCAGTAGTACAAATTAAGGTAATTATTAGCTAGTAAGAAATATTTAGAAACGATTACTAAGAAAAGCTTAATCTAAAACAGCGTTATTTTACCGAAAATGTAAGATGAAATCGCCAGATTTTTATAAGAGAGCACGAAATCACCCACCACCTTAGAAGAACGCATGCCAATTGGTGCTGGGATCGTGGATCGGGACGCTCTTGCACTCTACCGGGTTGTAGGGCATATGAGTACGTGTCCTTGAAGTATTATCCCGGTTGGATTTGTTTATCTGTGTTTTCTGATGTATAGGCCTTATTAGAACGTAGGCCTTATTTGTATCAAGTACCTTATTAATTAAAGAAGAAACATTAACATTGTCATTTTAAATCATCACAAATCAAAGAAGATCCATTAATTTAAATAAACGCAGTAAATTCTAAAACTGAACGTGTCCAATATTATCGCGGAACTTGCAAATTAGACAATTAATCCAAGCCTATAATCGCATGAAACTGGATAAAACCAGATTAAACTGCCCCGTTCCGGTTTGAAGGACATAACAACAATAACTAAGTTAAAGCGACACACCAAAAAGTTTTGAACAAATAACTAAATTATTTAACATTAGTAAATAATGTAGGTACTACATATTAGTTGCAGAAATTGCTCAATAGGACAATTACCTTAATGAGTAAAGAAATAGGCACAGAATTTAGAGAGAAGTACTTATAAAGTAAGTATCTTTTTACTATCATGATGTCGATGTAATTGAGTCTCCTAGGCCCGTTTTCACCATCAATCCCTAATTTTTAAGTGACTCCTGTGAAAACAAAATTCCTGTTATGTGTTACCATAGAGGTCATTTAAAAATTAGGGATTGATGGTGAAAACTGGCATTAAGTAGATAAATTATGTGACTCATTGGAAGACACTAGACACAAGATCTTTGGGCAATAATTAGATGATGATTCCTCATCAGTCAGAATGACGTTTTGGCCGTTCGAAACCTTTGCCAGAAAAACATTTTAAGGTAGCTGCCAAAGCCATGAGGACCCCAACTTCATGATTAAATCCATCGTCCTTATTATTCGTGTCAAAATGAAAGCCTCCCACTTTATCATTACCAGAATCCAAATAAATCATATTGAGACCGTTTTTAAGAAACTTTATCCATTCCTAAGATTAGAATTTGGAGTAAATGTGACAAAATTAATGTATTAAAATACGCTGGAATTATCTGAGACGGGGTCTCCATAGACAAATAGTATGTGTAGACTTCACAAGAATTGTAAAGTGAGGATAATCTTGAACATAAATTAAATTATGAAGTTTGCAGCAACTGATGTGGATAACATACCAGCATCTAGACAACGAAAAAAATTGACATTTTGATATAATTTCCCATACAGAAACTGTCAATAAGTCAACTTTATACTTCTTCTTCCAACAATGGCTTCCGCAGAAAAACAGTGTTGTCTTTAGGGTTCTATCTTAGAGCATGATATAATGCTAAGCGGTTGCCATTTTTGGTTCTAATCTAACCGTCCATCATCATCGTTGTACCAACCTACTTTAATATTGTATCATTTTATGTACGAGCCAAATAAATGTTTTCTATTTCATTTAAAAGTATAAGCTGTGACAATTTACAAACTTATGGCCTTCACTGTTTGGATTTTTGAGTTTTTATTGGCGGTCAAGCTGTAGATCCTGGGGCTACACAGGAGTTTCAGCGGTGGCAACGAGAGGTACCCAGGTAAATTCCCGTAGTTTCCCGACTGACTGCCGAGACCAACTTTGTGCACTTATCATAAGCAGATGCTTCTATCGATAACATTTGTCTACGTCACAAGGATTCTTCTTAAATGGTTTTTTATCGGATCTTCGGCTTTTTGCCGTTTCTAATGCTCGCTCTGAGACTTAATTCTTAGTGTGAGTGAAAGTTTTATTCTCACTTATGCAAATGTTAGGATTATCATAAGGCTTTATTTTTTTGCAAATTTAGCCTTACCTATTATTTTATTACATATACAATTTGCCTATTATTTATTTGTTTTATTACATAGGTCTCGCTAATGGTGGACATTTGGACCAAACTCCATACATTTTTGCTCATTCTCTGTAGTCAGAATCTTTTCTAGAGTAATTTAACTAAGTAATAAAGAACATTAATGGTTATTTTTCAAAAGCCAAATTATTATTCCATAGCAGTCTTAACAAGATTCATTCAACTCCTACTGAATATACAAAAAAATCGTTCAGCCCGCATTATACTTGAAATTATAATCCTGTTATTCAAAAACGAAATCTAGTCCACAACAACAAGGATCATGGTTATAGGTCTACAAAAATTCTTAATGGCGGGTAGTCATAAACAAAGAAAACATCTAGCTCGTGAATATTCATGTTAGGCAAATTAGGTGTCCTGGATGGAAAGCTAAAATAAGAGCTTTAAGCTTTTGTTTGTTGTTTTCATCGATACAGGCCAAGGTTCGAAGAAATGTTAACATTAAACAATGTGTACATTAATGTTAGTTACAATCGTTGCTTACAAACAATAAAATATGTCCAAAAAAAAGTATTTGAATAAAAAATACACATTACAAATAGGGTTGGTTAGAGCAGTGTTCCGCAAACTTTTTGTGTTCAAGGTAAGTACATCTAGGAAAACGATGTTTTTTTCGGAGACACCACAAATGAACCACTGTACACCAATGTCCGACGGATTAGCAAGCTGAAGTGACCATGGGCAGGGCACGATAGTACGCAGAACTGACGGCCGATGGGGCAGCAAGGTTCTGGAATGGAGGCCACGTACCGAAATACGCAGCGTGGGACGTCCACCCACAAGGTGGACCGATGACATCGCAAAGGTAGCAGGGAAGCGCTGGACGCAGGCCGCTACCAATCGACCAACATGGAAAGCATTGGGTGAGGCCTATGTTGAGCAGTAGACGTCCTAAGGCTAAAATGATGATGATGATGGCACCAATGTGCCGCGGTACACACTTTGCGGAACACTGATCTATAATACTCGAGTTAGAAAATAGAAGGTCTTTATTCACACCGGATATAAGCTAAAAGAATGAGCTTTATCCGTGTCTAACATCCACACAAGTAACATTAAGAGCAAGGCATAGTTTAAGCTCTAAAAGTGAAATAGGTACGTATAAGATTTCAACTAAGTTGGAGCCGCACTTGCCAACCCGAATACTTTTAGTTCGTAGTCGTAACTTAAATCTTTATCTAGCAATGCAACTGCGGAATGTAGCTACATAGTTTTGTTAAGGTTTTTTTAATGCTTTGATGTGTAAAACATAAGTAAAAGGTAATTATAGCCTATATTTTTCAACTTTACGTTGCTGAACTATGATTTTTTCCTAAACCTAAACCACAAGCATTTTCCAAAATGATTGTCACTTTTCTAAGGCTGAGTTGCTTCACCTTAATTTAATCGTAACTTTAACCAGTGTTTTTATATGGAGTTTGACAGATCATTTATGTTTGTTCCTAAATACTTTTAGGGGATTCTTATAATTTAGTACTCTGACTAGGTTTGGACTAAGCGCAGTTACGCCATGTTTCTTAAAAGTTAAATTAAATCCCATCAAAAACAATACTTGTCAAAAAAACCAAGTCTCGCAACTCAGTTGTTCTACGGTAAAAAGTTGTGAGATCCATGTAATACCAAGTCCAGGCCAGGAAATCTTTAACGTTTTACATAAATTATTGACTTGGCCATCGCACTAAATAATTTAATTTACACGTGTTTTCATGCGATGGCCAAGTCAATATATTTATGTAAAACGTTAAAGATTTCCTGGCCTGGACTTGGTATTACATGGATCTCACAACTTTTTACCGTAGAACAACTGAGTTGCGAGACTTGGTTTTTTTGACAAGTATTGTTTTTGATGGGATCTCATTTCTTTTTGTATTTTGTAGACAGCAGTTATGTATCTAGAAAACTGGACCGAAATTGAAAACTTTTACTCGACTTGGCGGTTGCACTACCGTGCCCCCAAATATTTTAGTTTTTCCTTGATTCATACACCAAACACTACTTATATTCCAAATTTGAAGCTTCTAGGTCTGCTAGAAGTGCCTTAGAGTTTTGATGATCGGTGAGTCAGTGAGTCAGTCAGTGAGTGACAAAATTAAGTAACTTTGACCCGTTATAATTCTTAAACTACTGGTTCAAATTGAATGAAATTTTAAATATACCGTGTCTTTACAATGCCTGCATAGCTAATGAAAATTCAGCCTTCTAGTTTTATCCACAACGAAGTTACAGGCGGTCGAAAATGGCCTGAATTGCTTCGAGAAAAGGATGGTACGGCCGTGCCGCTTTTTTGCTCGACTTGGTGGGGGCACTGAAAAGCTATTAAAACCATACTAATTATGTTTCATTAATCCTATTCTTTTAAACTGCGATCTACAATCCGTCTGCCAAGAGTGGAGATTATGGCAAAACCCTCCACTAAAGTGGAGGAGGCTCATAGTCCAGCAGTGGGCTGTAAAGGACTGTTGATGATGATGATGAATACTATATTATCAAACTTCACAAAACCAAAACTTAGCTACAGGTGCTCTGTTAAAAAAACTTTACAACCCAAAACAATAACTACAGGTGCTCTTATACTTCTGCTCGCCAAAAGTTAGGACAACCTGAATCCCCAATACAAGGCACGGAGTGACCCAATAAGTTAGTTGTTGTGCCGAATGGCATGTTGAAAAGCAATATTAAATCGATTTGTTACTGTCAATAAGCAGCTGCGGCTATAAATCTTACGAATAAGGTATCATTTGCGAAAGTTCGCTTCGTTTGACCGAGTGATTTAGCGACGTTTCTGTTTCCTTTGTGGGGTCTTTTGGGTCCTAGGTAATATATGCTCCTAATGTATTTCGTCCGTTTCAGCCAAATGACGCCCACAGCTAGACAAAAGTCACCCCCAAAGATCCACAACGACGGGTGATACACTGCCTGCATCCAGATACTTTTTTTTTATTTAATTTTTTTATGCATAACAAGGCAGGTATTTGACCACAATCGCACCTGATGTTAAGTGGGATGCAGTCTAGTCTACTTATTCTGTATACTTCCCGTTATACAGATTACAAGCCATTATTGACCCATGATTTCATAGCACTGTACGTTTAGGATTCATGGATGCTAGTGACACAATTTTATATTTTAGTGGTTTTCCAACTGTCATTCCCATCTAAAGTAATATTAGTTCAGAAGTAAGGCCAGAAATAATACTCAATTATACAATACCAGTTTTATTTTCTTCTACAGACGGTATCACACAGAGAGGTCCTCTCGACTCGAGCGCTCGTAACAGAATGGATCGCGCGAGACCGAAAACAACCGTTAGCAACCGAGCGCATTCCAACTGACATAACTCACATTCCAACTTATTATTTCGCTTACCCGCATTTAATTATTAAAACAACAATATACATTTAAATTTCCAATTAACATCTGTTTCACAGTAAAAATGCTTACAGTCGGCCATCCTGAATCAACTGAGTCCTCCAGTTGAATTTAGTATATACAAAAAATAGAAAACTATAAACATTATTAGTAATAATAATTATTACTTAATATTTCATTCTCATCATAATAAATCAACATTGTTATTTCATTATCATTTTACATAAACTAATTTCATTATAAATACAATAATAAAATAATACTAATATTCAATATACTACTAAATACTCATCAAAATATTACTAACTACTCATCAAAATACTACTAATTACTCATCAAAATACTACTATAGGTGTACCAGAATCTCATGGCAAATGGGGAAAATAAACTTTGTTGAGTGCAATACTGGGGAAATTGGATTAAACGATCTTGATACTGTTTAATTTTTACTTATGACTAATATTAATGAACATGAAGTACGAATGCCTACCTATACATTTTAGGTATGTGTATGGAGAATGTTGTTATACATCGGGTTTTTAACATAGGAACATGTCTTGAAAAATAAGTAAACCGTATATTACTGTAAATAATTTTATTAAGTATCATACTTATAACTTATCACTTCATTCAGAACTAGAAAACGATTCTAAGAACTCCACTTGCATTTCTTGTTCTTCAAATAGATGATCAAGTTAAAGAGGTATTAATATAATATAAATCGCTTTTTCAGCATTTCAATTACTCAAACTTGTTTGATGAAATCTTTTTCAATTTTCTTTACATGGCATGGTCATAACATTTTCACCATTCCTCTGCACCAATGCATGAAATACACCTGAAAACCCCGATAAGCAGCTATTAGGTAAGAATAATATAAAAATAAACATAACCCTCCTGCTGACGCCGTTAGGTAATAAACTAAATGTAGGTAAGTATCAAAACATTTCACTCCAACTTACTGTCAACTCAACGACGCGCTTTAAAATCAAAGATTGACTTTGAATTATGCCTTATTTTACAATACACTTTGAAAACAATATGACTTGCTTGAGTTTTTTCGTCTTTTTCACAAAAATAACAAATAGGCATGAAGAGATTACAAAATTTCTGCAGCGGCTGACAGATCTCTTGATTTACTTTGACAGGTGACAATAAAGCCATAGACAATGGCCATATGAAAAACACACTTTTCCAATATTTTTATTTGCCATGAGATTCTGGTACACCTATATATACAAATTTATATTAACTATAACAAAATTCCGTTCGGCCATCTTATACCATAATTGGACCCATTTATGCAAACAGGAACCAACCCACACTTTGAGTGAAATTGAGTTAAGTACATAGATGGCGCTCAAATAACGCATTCTATCTCCAAAAAAATTATGGTACATTTTTAACAACTAACAACAGAGATACAGCACTGTCACTTGCGGAACCAACCCGCTTTGGCCAACTTTTAAAAACTATAAAGAACTATACAGCATGGTCCCTAAGCACTTATTTAAACTAATTATGCAAACTAGAACCAATGTTGGTTGGTTCCATTTAGCAAAAATTGTTACAATTTTTTTATAACTAAACAGAACCAAAGATTGTTTGCTTAGTGGAAATCAGGTTAGTCTTGAAGGAACCATGTAGCATAGTTCTTGATAGTGTTAAAATTAAGCTATTTAAAAATAAAAAATTGTACCTTTATCATAAAAAATGTCTTAATAATAACAAAAATTGATGAATAAATTTATGCATTGAAAAACTCTACTCGAAAAAGATGAAACGAAGCAGTATGAATAGTATGATCTATGACCTTAGCCTGTTCTTCAAAACGAAATAACGACGTTGACAGCTCATGAATGAGACGATTCTCGATGACTCTCGAAAACAGCTTGTAGAGATGGCTCAGAAGTGAGATGGGTCTATAATTCTTCAACAAGGTTTTGTCGCCTTTTTTGAAGAAGAGTATCACCACATTACTGTGCCATGCCGTAGGCGTTTTTTTTCTCAAGGATGACAGAATCAAACAGCTTCTGAAGAATCTTTAGTACCGGCGTCCTCTGCTTTCAGAAGCTCAGCCGTGATTCCATAATCACTCGGTACCTTGTTATTTTTCAGCTGTTTGAGAGCCATTCTAATCTCGTACAGGCTGACGTCCGGGATATCTTTGGTATAGTGTCGGGTCAATCTAGCTCTTGGGTTTTCAGCCAGATTTGTGACAGGTGTATGTACACTCGTGTATAATTATCCGTAGAACTTCTCAACCTCTTTCAATAACTCAAGCCCCGACGAGATGTCTCTGCCATCCTCGGTCTTCAGCTTGGTCAGTAGGCTTTGGCCAACAGACAGATCTCATTCGAACACTTTAGTTAGAGCCCTTATTACGCTCATTCGCCTTTTTTATACGGTCTGTATTATATTGGGGTAGGTCGCGAGTCAAAGACCTGGAAATCTGTCCGTTAAGACACCAATACCGAGCAGCATCTTCAGAGGACTGCAGGACCAAGTTTCGTCACTCTTCCATAAGTTTATTGGGGAAGTCAGAGATCTTTTTGGTTCCTTTTGAACGACGGTTTTTAAAGATCTTAGACCCAATTGTCCACACTACTGGTCGTTTGAACAATTTCCACGAACCTGTCATTGTATTCGTCCACATTTTCTCAATCTCCTAGGCATTCGAAACGATTTTGCAACTCGAGCTGAAAGCTTTCGGGGTTTTAGTTGGATGGACGCTGCGCGGAGCGTAGAATTAATCAGTCGATACCTCTCGAGCTTGGGTCTGATATTTAATGTGCCTCTTACCATTCGTTGATCACTTCCTGTTTTGACCGAGTTGATCACAGATACATCATTTAATATATGCTTCTTCGTCGACAAGATGAAGTTGATCTCATTTTTTATAGCGCCATTGGGATGCAGCCATATCCACTTTCTCTGCTTTGGCTTCCTGAAGAAGGAGTACATCATAAAGAGGCTCTCCCTCTCCATAAAGCCAGCCAGCAGTCGGCCACCTGCGTTCTTCTCGCCGTACCCAAATTGCCCCACTTTCAGCTCACTATCGCTTCGTTTACCCAGCTTCGCGTTGAAGTCCCCCATCATAACAGTAAAATGGGACCGGGAGGTATGAATGGCTCTGAAAATATCCTCATACATAGTATCTACTTCGTCGTTGGGGTGTTCCGTGGTCGGTGCGTATGTATATACCTGTATGACCTCCAGCGAATACCGTTTGGTGATTCTGAGTATAAGTTACGCTACGCCGAAACACTCTCGATCTGGACCACGTTGTTGACAAGGGACTTGTGGACGACACCACCCTAGGACTGCTGGTCGCCCTCCCGGAAATAGAGCAGATTTCCGGATTTGAGGATTATGGTGTCCCCCCACTCTCTTCGGACTTCATATAATCCTACGATATCCCACCGCAACCTGCTCAGTTCTTCCTCGAGTTCGGCGAGCCTCATGTCAGTCCGCAGTGTGCGAGTGTTAAAGATTGCCAGGGCTAGAGATCCGTCCGGTGCTGCAGGAGTTTTTGTCGCCTCTTACGACACGCCATTCATGACACGCTGTTCCTGGTAGTGAAGAGTACTTATTCTTTATGGCCGTTCCCACACGGCACAAAGAAGTTAATATACAGAAAAATATCAGAAGCAAGCAAGGCCGTCATGACAAAAAATGACATGGACTTACTTTAGCTTACAGGAAAAGCTATATCTGAGGCTAAACTAACAGAATATTAAAAGTATTCTGCATCTAATACCAAAACGACACACACAATTTCTACAAAACCCTGAAAAGCAGCAACATAGAAGACCATATCGACAGTATTACCGGGCCTATCGATTTTGAGGTAGAAGACGATAATAATAGTGATTTTAGTTTGGAGGGTTCGTGATTCCAATTCATTATCTAATAAAAGGCATTAAAATCTATATTTTATATAGAATGACTTTTAATTTTAGATATATCACAACAATGAAATCTTACATCCATTTTGCAAGAAGGAACTAAGCAACAAAAAATGTTTTTGCAAGAAAGAACCAACCGGTTTTTAACGATTTACTTTAACTTTAACTTTACAAAATTTATAAATCTGATATTCCTAGATAGGCTGCAGTATCCCACATAAGATTAACAAGTAATCATTCATTTATATATTATGTATGCATTTTGCGCACTCTTTTTACAAAAGTCTCATTTTCTCGAAACCACCCTGCTGTGGGTTGGTTCTTGTTTGCATAAATGGGTCCAATTGTTCCACCAATTATAATACTGCTTACGACACAATTATAATACTACTTATAACATAATTAGGTACTCATTACCAATCACTAATAATACCAAGAAAAGAAATCCTTCTGATCCTTTGCAAAACAGAATCAGTGCTATAAACATTTTTTTTTTTTAACTAAATCAGAATCATTTACATCACAGTATTATCTTGTAAATTCTAACATACTCATAATTTGTAATTCATTATTAAATTCCACTATGTGAAGACTTATCCATATTCATCACAACATACAAAAGTAACACACTCATAATATGTAATTGTCAATAGACTCCATTGTATATAAATCGTTCCAACTACAAAATCATATACAATCTAACACACTCATAATTGTCCATAGACTCCATTGTGTGTAAATTGTTCCAACTACAAAATCATACACAATCTAACACACTCATAATTGTCAATAGACTCCATTGTGTGTAAATTGTTCCAACTACAAAATCATACACAATCTAACACACTCATAATTGTCAATAGACTCCATTGTGTGTAGATTGTTCTAACTACAAAATCATACAAAATCTAACACACTCATAATTGTCAACAGACTCCATTGTGCGTAGACTTTTATTTCACAAAATAAAATACCATCTTAATTTATCAAATGACTCACTGAAACTATTTCATAATTCAATAATTTATCATAAACGTACACATTTTAATCATTGACCTCATTATCGCTACACTCATCAGCGCTCTCAATATTGTCATCTATATTCTGTGACACTACATTTGTTTCACCCTCATCATTGCCTGCACATCCCAAATCAGTCCGACTATCTCCGCTATCAGTTAAACTCTCCTCATCTGTGTCTGCCAACCCTTCTCGAGTGAAACTCAACCAAGGGTGGATTTTGTCTAAAGCTACAACTGCCTCATATTTACGGTTTTGTTTACGTGTCAAAGGCGTATCTTCGACCGCAAACCTATCATTGTTTAAAACCTTGACAATTCTGTAAGGCCCCTGCAATTTAGCCATTAGTTTCCTAGATTTTCCATCATTACTTCCAACCTCTCTCTCAATCCTAACTAAATCACCTGTTTTATATTTCCTACCTACTCTCCTAGTTTTATCAAACCTCTCCTTTTGTTTTGCTTGTTCCTCGTCAATTCTAGCGTTTACATTCTCTCTTATTGTTCGTAAATTTTCTTGTGAATTACCTACTTCACCCTGTTCAAGCAAAGATGTAACAATACCATCACTTTTGGCTCGCAATTTAGTTCCAAATAAGACCTCAGCTGGACTTTTTCCAGTACCCTTATTTATCGTTGTATTGAGACCTAGCTGAATTTCTTCTATATGGACATCCCATTCATTTTCCTTACAATTGTGATTTTTCACCGCGAGGGAGGCCAAGATGGTACGATTGTATCGTTCCACTTGGCCATTCGCTCGCGGTGTCGCTACCGCGTTTAAGACATGTTTGATTCCCAGACTATTCACAAAATCTTTAAAACTCTTACTAGTAAACGATGTACCTCTATCACTAATCAATCTACTTGGTATTCCAAATAAACTAAAATATTGGTTCAACACTTTTATGGTCGACTTAGACTTTGTATTTTTAACTGCATATAAATTGACATATTTAGTGTAAGCTTCTACAAGTACCAATAAATAACTATTTCTAGATTTACTGCGAACAAATGGACCCAAATGGTCCATATGTACCGTGTGGAAAGGCTTATCTATTTTCGGAATTGGGTGAAGCATTCCTTGCCTTTTCCCAGCAGGTATTTTATGGTAACTACACTCTAAGCATGATTGAACATACTTCTTTACGAATTTAGTCATTTTTGGGAACCAGTAAAGAGATTTTAATTTGTCTAACGTTTTGTCTACCCCAAAATGACCAAGTTCATCATGGCATTTTTTTAGTAGTTGCCATCTAAACCCCCTCGGAACTAACCACTTTAATTGACTGTCAACAACTCTATAAACTTTACCTCCCTTTATGCGATAATTTTGATAAACCTCATTAATTTTAGGCGTCTCAGGGTCCTCTAAAATTTGCTTTACTCGCTGAACTTCTTCGTCAGCTCCTTGAATGGTTGTTAACCAATCTTCTGTTTCTACCGCTAAAATATCGAAAACAGGCTCAGGCTCGCATGATTGTGGAATTGCGTTTCGGCTGAGTGCATCAACATGACACATGCGATTACCCGGCCTATACTCAATACCACAATCATACTCTTGTAGTTGAAGCCACCATCTACTTATACGTGGTATTATATCTCTTTTGGACAAAGTAGTGCGCAATGCGTTACAATCGGTTACAATTACAAACTTTATGCCTAAAACATAGACTCTAAATCGTTGTAACGATGCGATAACAGCTAACGTCTCTAATTCGAAGGAGTGATATTTTTGTTCTTCTTGAGTCGTTTGTCTACTATAGTAGGCTACCGCTCTCCACCTACCTGTATTATCCTCCTGAAGTAGCATACCCGCTATGCCCGTCTTACAGGCGTCTGTATGTATCTGAGTATTAGCTGTTACGTCATACAAAGCTAATATAGGCCTTTTTACTAATTCGGACTTTAGTGTAAAAAATGCTTTCGCCTGTTCAGTACCCCATTCCCATCTACTGTCCTTTTTTAACAATCTTGTCAATGGATTAGCAATTATTGCAAAATTTTTAACGAATCGGCGGAAAAAGCTAGCCAAACCTAGGAATTGGCGTACTTCATGTTGATTTGTCGGACACTTAAAATTTTCAACAGCCTCAGTTTTCCTTGAACCAGGTCTAACCCCGTTTTTGCTAACCTCAAAACCCAAGTAATCTATTTCTTGACAGAAAAATAAACATTTAGACAATTTTAATGTTAAACCTGCTTTTTTAATGAGTTCAAGAACTGTTTTTAATCGTTCCATGCCCTGTGATATACTATTAGCTGGAATTATAATATCGTCCATAAATGCAAACGCTTCATTTTTGACGTCTTTTAGCATTTTATTTATTGTTTTTTGGAAAACTGAGGGTGCGTTGGCTAACCCAAAAGGCATGCGTGTAAATTGATATTGGCCATCAGGCGTAACGAAGGCAGTTTTATCCTGTGACGATGGATCCAAAGGAATTTGGTAATACCCGGATGCTAAGTCCAGCGTTATGAAATACTGATAACCACCTAACTGATCAATTTGATCTTCGATTCTGGGTAGCGGATAATGTTCTTTTATCGTTTTAGCGTTTAACGCGCGATAATCTACACAGAGTCGTTGATCACCAGTTTTCTTTTGTACTAAAAGTATTGGACTAGCATACGCTGACTCAGACTCTGTGATAATACCCGAATCCAACATCTCCTGAATCATTTCCTTTACTTTATTCCTCTCAGAATAAGCAAGTCTATATGGTCTATATACAACCGGAGTAGTGTCTTTCAAAGTAATAGTCATTTCCGTTAAGTTTGTAAGTCCTAAATCAGTCAATCCAAATGAAAAACAACTCCTGTATTCCTCCAACAATGCCTTTAGTTTAATTCTATCTTCAACGTGTAACTCACTACCAGTTTTCAAGCAATCTTCAATATGGTCCCCCTTTTCACATTCTAACATTCTAATATTTAAGCAATTGGTTTCATCAATTAAATGTGCTCTAGTCAACAACTGTCCATTTTTAAAATTAATCTCGTGTGAATTTAAATTAACTACCATAATGTGACCTTCACCTTGTGTAATTGTGTATAACCCAGGCATAACAAAATAACTATTAATACCTACGTTCCTTACTGACTCTCTAACATAAACATTAATAGTACTGTTGGTATCTGTCCTGATTGGTACCATATTAATAGAATTTACGACAACATCACAACTAATTACCAGTTTATTCTTACATTTTTGATTCGCAATGTCAATATCAGGTTTCTTTTGAAAAACTAAATGTTCATCAGTTTTAATTATGACTACTCCCGCTTGTTCTGTAAACGTATGCCCTAACAAAACAGGGTGTTTTAATAACTCATCTGGTACTACTAATACCTCTACAGATATCTTAACCGATTGTACTTGTATTTGTACAACTGCTCTACCTATAGGTTCAATAATCGCTTGACCAAATCCCTTAAGCGAAGGTAGATCATTTGTACTGTATATAACATTCAAATCACTAAAGTTACTTAGACGAATCAAGGTACTCTGACTACCAAGGTCAACATAGCAAGTCATTGGTTTATCATTGACAAATATCGGTAGAATATACTTTTCGTCCAAACCTCCAGCTAATTTAATCTCCGATACTGCCTTATCCTTTTCAACAGATTTATCAACACCTTGACTATTTTTATATAATCGTTTACAATTAGCGCTTTGATGGCCAAGTCGTTTACATATATTACACGAAACTAATGGTTTAGTGCACTTGAACGATGGGTGACCAACTTCGTTACAGTTAAAACATCTTAAAATAGGTTTTGAACTATCATTAGCACCATCAAATCGCCTTTTTGTAAACGGTTGACGATATGACTTTTCCTTTGCGTCTTCAGTTTTAACTGATTTGAAAAATGAAAGCAATTCCTCGGGATGCGAGTAGTTTGCAGCCTGTGCTCCTAACCTCAATCCCTTGTCTTCTAAACCATCTAACAGACAGTCTACTGCCCTCTTACCATTGATGTCACAACGATTTAGCAAATTAATTTTATGATAATAATATGTCTCTAATGGTTCGTTAGGTTTCACTTTCCTATTAAGCATGTCATGTAAAATTTGAGCATAATTCTCAACAGTAGGAAACTGTGCAATTAATTGCGCCTTCCACTCAGCCCAGTTATACTTTAAAGTACGCAAACCATTGTACCACACTTTAGCCAAACCAGTAAATTTAGGTAACGCATAATGAAGTAATTGTGTTTCAGACCAATTATACAAAGACGCACATTCTTCCACCTTATTGATCCATATATCAACAGTTTGCTCTTTATTAGCAGGGTCAAACTCAGGTAAAGCATTAGTTGACATACTAAAATGGTTTTGTGATTGAGAAGCCGATGAGGGCAGCGATTTTATCAATTCCATTACATCCTGAATACTAAAGTTGTGTTTATCTACAGTTTTTGAAGCATTCTTTTTACTACTACCTCGATAACTATCTAAACTATCAGTACATGATGATTCACTCACGGTTTCACGACGCCTCCGCTTGTGATGTGGTGCTTGACTTTTTACGCGATGGCTGGAACTCCGTCGAACGCCACTCCTGCGATGTCGATGTCTTCGTCTCGCTCTGCGTTCGCCAGAAGACTTCGAACGTGAGCGCGATCGTGAGGGCCGCGTCCTTGTTGCAGCAGTTCGTCGCGAATCGGCTCGGCGGCGTCTGCGTCGGCTCACGTCGGAGCCGTCACGTCTCCGAGACGAACGGCCTCTGGACCCCGTACGGCCCGAGCTACTCGAGGGCCGCCGCGAGGGACGGGAGCGCCGTGCACCGGAGCGACTTCTCCTTGGACGTTTGCGAGGCCGCCGCGTGCGACTGCGACTGCGGCTGGGCGGCGTTGCTCTTCCGTCTTGAATCTCCGTAATTCCCGCGTCATCCCGACGGGGTCCGTCTTGCTTTTCCATCCCCCCATGATACGTCGACATTTTTGGTCTGAAATCAGTTTGGGTGGGCAAATCACTAACTGTGCTATGAAGATCTACTATAATCTGAGTTTTATTTTATGTCTAGTGTATATCCGTTTAAGTCAACAAAATATTTAATTTCAATTTACACTAACGTAAAATTATCAAGAAAAAGATAGTTATTGAGGGTATTCCTCAAAATATGTACTTATTAATAAATAATTATATTTATTAATTATGATTTTATAATGATCACTCATGAAACCACCATGATGGGGTAGATTTTTAAAGATTTACTAACTATAATTTGTACTATCACAAAAATAAAAATATCAAAGGTATTTTACAAACTGTATTTTTAATTATGCTAAACCACATATCCAATTCATTTTTATATTGTCATTATACAATAAACACTCAAGATGGATAAGATTCTTACGGATTTAATAAGAAAAAAAAATGTGTCACTCACCTTATATTTTCACCAAACTTTTTAACTTACTTGTCCAGTCCGTGGGCGTGATTAGAATATTAAGTAATATTCCCGTTCAATCCCACTTCTGAACTAAAGTAATATTAGTTCAGAAGTAAGGCCAGAAATAATACTCAATTATACAATACCAGTTTTATTTTCTTCTACAGACGGTATCACACAGAGAGGTCCTCTCGACTCGAGCGCTCGTAACAGAATGGATCGCGCGAGACCGAAAACAACCGTTAGCAACCGAGCGCATTCCAACTGACATAACTCACATTCCAACTTATTATTTCGCTTACCCGCATTTAATTATTAAAACAACAATATACATTTAAATTTCCAATTAACATCTGTTTCACAGTAAAAATGCTTACACATCACTGCAGCTACTCAGCTGTAGATATAGCCAGGGTATTTAGCATGTTTTTGTAATCCTAGTCTTTTTATCTCCGCTACCGCCTATGTCTGGCCAATGGCCAGTCTAACTCAGCTGTAGGGCAAGTAAGACTTCTAACGAAATAAGACAAGATCGGCAAACCTAATTACCAAACTAGATTCTTTGACCCCAAATCCATTTGGACCAAGTTAATTTTTGTTTTAGCTCGAATCGCAATTAATTTTGTTTGCTTTATTGCATTAGTGGCATCTAAACATGTTAGTAATCGTGTCTCTATTTTTCTTTTATGTTATTTTTCTTTTGAAAATAAATATAAGAAAATAGGCTCCCCTCGCCTGTTTTTCATACAACATTTTTCTTTCATATCCATGTAGATTAAACATTTTGTTTTCTTTTCATCGGGAGAAGCCTACGCTGTGTTCGATTCCCGCCTTAGGCAGTTAGATTTTTTCAAGTTACTTATAATTTACGCTGTTAGTTTTGTGAAATAGGTTTTACTGATATAAAATTACGACAGTACAAATATATTATAAGTATTTTCTCGTGCACAAATGTCTGTACATTTTAATGAAGGGTTGCTTTTAGATAATATCTAAATCTATTTCAATGAAAAATAAACCTACGAAAATGTTTAAGCACTGTTAGAATCTACTTGTTTAACGTTAAAAAACTAAACGTACGATTTTTTTTTACCCACGACGAGGAAGCTCTTTGCCTACATCTCACCTGATGGAAAGATATCATAAAAGATATTTACAATAAAACTATAATTTCCTTAATTTTTAAATGTAAACCATTAACTTTATAATAATTAGAACATCCACCGCAAACTACAGCCTCACGAGTAAATGTAGTGAACACGGTAATAAAGTTACGAAATACAATTTTCAACTCTGCAGTGTTGGCTCAAAAGTTTCAATGCAGTTACGATTGAAGCTCTGAAACGTAGTATAGTATAATTAGGGGAGAGGGGGGCATAGTGGAAGGGGTGGGCAAAGCGAAAAATTTGATTTTACCAATACTCTTTCACCCAATGGCACTCGTGCTTCACGTAAGCCAAGCACAGGGCCGACCAAGGTCATTGACCAAAATCAGTCCGGCTAGGCTAGCGCCACCGAGCAGGCTACATGACTGCGCGATGTAGATCAAGTGAGTTTCTTACGAAATTCAAGGGTTTTGGAGGCTGGATATTATTGTGAAAAGTGAGTAGTGATGGTATTTTTATTATTTAAATCTAATATCTGTTTATCATAGATTCCTTTGACATTTTGTAGATTAAACAAATTTTAATACTTTCTTAGTTATCAATTGAAAACTGTAATTATTATCAAAAAAGCAAAGTGGAAAAAATTACAAGGGGGCAAAGTGGAATGATTCCCACATATAAATATTTAATTTGTTTTTTCAGATGGTTCATAATTATTACAAAAGAAAAACGAACCAAGGCTCATGGACACAAGATCAAATGAGAAGAGCGATGGAGGAAGCGAGTCTTACTACGATTAGTTCGGCATCAAAAAATATGGTATCCTATTTGGAACTCTTCATCGTCATTTGAAATCTGGTGATGCATCGAAGAAGATTGATAGGTTCGTCCGGTATTTTTCAAAAAAACTGGAGCAAAAAATATACGATCTTGCAGTAGTAAGGGACAAGGTTTTTTATGGCCTAAAACAGTTCCTAATTAGCAAATAAGTTGTTTATGTTATTTCATTTAATTGACCTCATTAGCAAAATGCTCAAATAGAGTAGATAAACGCTTAATAAGTGCCTTTTTCACTTTGCCCAAAGTGCAATTCCACTTTACCCTTGTGATAAGGGCAAAGCGAAAAATTATAGACTATAAAAAAAAGTTATTTTATGCCAAAATAGTTAATAATTCGTTAATTTTTTTTAGAGTTTTCTATAATACAATACTTGTAGTATCATTTCGATTAAAACTAGTCTTCATAACTTATCTGGTTCTTTTTATTTTTTCGATTGAAGTTAAGTACTCCACTATGCCCCCCCTTCCCCTATACTAGTCCATAATACTAAAGTTTTAATGGCTATTTGTGTTACAATGATAGTGATATTATAATGATATATTGCTACTAGCTGTGCCCGCGACTTTGTACACGCGAAAAGTTTAATAATATTTCCCGTTTTTGCGACATATTTCGTTAGCGCTTCGCCCCTATTGGCTGTAAAGCCCGGTCTGTGAGCGTAATTATGTTGCTGTCGCGCTCTCACACTCACTGCGGGCGCCCGTCGCACAGTCGCGACAGCAATTTATTTAAGCACGAGCGATAAGGATGGGTAGCTTGGGGTCATTGGACAAAATTCTACGTGCTCACAGACCAGACTATAGTAATGTTAAACAAAAATAAGTGAAGATCAAGCCTTTCCAACCCGTGTGGCCAGCGTGGAAGTGTTCGTAGAATCATCCATTTGCCTCTGGAAACCTAGAGGGTCGTGCTCCTGCAGTTGACGCGTAATGATAATAATATGATGATGATGATGATTATAGGTGGCCTATATTTCTTCTCGAAGGTTAGGTATTTGTAGAAATAGAAGAAGAGTAAGCCTTCCATCCTGTAAAATTTTCATCTATCTTCCTATTACGTTTCATGAGATACAGCCAGCTGACCAGTGTAGACAGATGGAAGAAGGCAGCTGATGGCTGCCCAAAGGCTACCTATGAGACCCTACTCGTCTCATAGGCAGCCTTTGGGTACGGAACCCTAAGGTTTTTTAAAAAAGCTGGCTTTTATACAGAAAATGAAAGGTATTTGACCACGATCACGCCTGACATTACGCGAGATGAAGTCTAGGGTAGCGTGTCCAGTAAATGCCTCTCTCGCCTTGAAGAGCCCCGGATTATACTGTTCGGGAATGATATGAACAGGCACCCAATAAAAAACTGGTTGGTTCTTAACTTTTCATGACTTGCAATATCCTAAGGGCTATATTTCACGGGGACACCATGGCGGCGCAACCAGTCGCCGGCTACCAACAAAATGTATACAGCTCTATAGAGAGTTACTCACCTAGTGTCCGCTTGGTTGCGCAAAGCTACAGAATACATTTTGTTGGTAGCGGCGACTGGTTGCGCCGCCATGGTGTCCCGGTGAAATATAGCCCTTAATCATAACATTCATAGCAAAGAGGAAGACATAAACTTAACAATAGAAGGAATTCATGAATACTAACATACTGGGACCGTCATAACTTTATATGAATTTAGTGAGTGGCGAAAAAATATATTGCGATCGTACCCCCATTTATTAAATATGAATAAAATATAGGGTCGTGTGGCTACTTTATTAAACTTTTCCTCAATAAAATATGTATGTCATAGGAGTGATGTGACAATCACAAAAGTACTAGGTACACATAGAAATACAAGTTTGAAACGGCATATTTTTGGCGGTCTTATCGCTGGCAAGCGATCACTTCCAGACAACCCATGGAGACTGATTTACAATTCAAAAGCAAAGTAAATGTACCAATAAGTTTTATAACATATATAATGTACGTACAGTACCTATAGTAACGTACCTCTATCTATCGGTAGAAAGTCAGGCAATGCCTACTTAGAGAAAAAATCTAATACCTAATAATACGTATTACTATCCAATATTAAATGTCTAGTTTGCCAAAGTATTTACTACCCACATTTCCAAAGGTGGTATTGGAATTTTCCACATATTTCCGTTGGTATTGCTTCTCATCAACTAGGTAAGTGGTCAGTGGTGCGATTGTCTAAGGCAATCGTATTCATTTGACAGTTCATAACGTACGTTATGATGTGTCAAACGGCTAATTCTAATTGTGTAAGGAGTTCATAAAACGATAACGATATGATAACGATTTGATCGTAATTTTATACGATGAGTGAATGATGAATATGATTTTGACAGAAAATTCGAATTGTCTAAGTTTCATGAGCCCATTGCTAATGTCAAATGATTGCGGTGACTCGTAACTCATGATAATCGTATAAATTCTCATAGAGGTGTAATTCTATCCTCGTCCTCGTATGCAAATTGTTAATTTATTTCTTTGAAAGATAAAGTGTGGTAAGCGGTGAGTGCTTGGTGTTAATGGAAATAAGTTTTAGTGAGACACAAGAGTTCTTTTTCATCAACAACTATAGCACTAAAAGCTGAGTTACACGTGTTAAGTAGATAAGTGTTTTTCACTTAATTTTACGTGATTAAATTGCACGTACTTAAAACACAAGCACAATCTAAATTTTGACTTGAAACTTACTACTAAGTTTTGTACTATACTACTACGCAATTAATTACTTAAAATTAAGTCAATAAAGTAGTTAGGTAGGTACCTACTTATCTACTTAACACGTTTTAATCAGCCTTAACCCACAATACTGCCAAAGTGGTAGGGTAAAGTTATGTTGGGACATAAGTGCCCTGTGTGGGCTTATTTACAGGAATAAATGACTAATAAAATAAAGAAAACTGTTTAAATATACACATCTTTTTATTTAAATTCTTTACACAGACACAGACAGCTATAAGTACTTCTTTTGTGGTCAGCCTTCGTCTCTTTACAAACTAAGTTTTTATTTTAAATATAATACTATAGGTACTTTAATCACAGCATTCTTGAAAACTTAGTTTTTTTTTGGAACAATCAACAAGATATAAAATAACCATGAAAAATCAACAGCCTCCCTACTCATTTGTACTTGTCGTTTTTTCTAACAAATAATTATGCAATAAAATGTATTGTTTTAAACTTTTATGGTTACTAAAATAATAATTATTAATACACTTCGAAGAGTTCCAACACTGGTAGATGGTAGGACAGGTGCAGGCGCTGTAGAACAAGATGAGAGCTGCAATGACAAACAAAATAACATGTTAGCTGCTAGCTAGGATATAGCAACAACACATATCTATTATCCTACTAATATTATAAATGCGAAAGTTTGGATGTCATAATGTCTGGATGTTTGTTACTCTTTCACGCCAAAACTACTGAACGGATTTTGTGTAAACTTAACAGTATTATTGTTTGTAACCTAGATTAACATACAGTCTATAATTTATGACAATCTGTGACAAACTAAATTTTAAGCGGGTGAAGCCGCTGGCAAAAGCTACTAAAAATACCTTCATTATTTGTGCAACATAAATCATACTGTTCATACATAATAATAATATAAACATACATTATCATATTCCATTATTTAACTTACATATTTTAGAGTAGCAGTAGCAGTAACTGGAGTATTCTCCACCTGGGTGTGGGAAATTATTGGAAGAGTTCCAACACTGGTATATGGTGGGACAAGTGCAAGTGCTGTAGAGCAAGACGAGAGCTGCAATGAGAAACAAAAAAAACATGTTAGCTGCTAGCTAGAATGTGGCTGAAAAATTGTGATAAATCTTAGTCACTGTTTTTTTTATGCATAACGAGGCAGGTATTTGACCACAATCGCACCAAGTGTTAAGTGGGATGCAGTCTAGGATGGTACATATCTGCGCTGTAAGTGCCTATTCACTCTCGCCTTGTAAACACCCGGATTATAGTCTTCGGGAAAGACAGCAGCAGGCAACAAATTCCAGTCCCTAGCTGTTCGCATTATAAGAGTCATAATAATGTTATGTTGTGTAAGTATGTTGAACAGTTTATTGGTTAATGTCAATAAAATAGGCCTTACCGTTTTCCAGGCTTGCACCTCTTTAGACGTCCCATCCCCAATCTTGTTTAGTGCCCAGGACGTGTTGCGCCAGAACTCAAGTCAAGGAACCCTCATCACACGACCACGCGCTGTTACTACATTATTTAGCTGGGTCTCCATCTGGCGTGGGCAATTATTCTTGCCTTTGGCACTGAAAATGAAATTGATTATTTGATATGAAGAAACCAAAGTTACAGGAGTAGTTATTGAAACTTGGGTTGTTTTAATTTTTGATAGAATGCCTTAATTTAGTGTAATAATCTATACTTACTTGTGTTTTTAAACAAATTTAACAAAAATCAAACTTCGTAAAAGTTTTTCAAGTTTTTTGACACTTGACAGATAACACTTGTCATTCACAGAACATAGATTAAAATACTACTTCTCAAAACACTTATTTATGTATAATTGATTAAATGTGAGATTAAGTTCGCCTTAGGTTAAAATTTTGGCATTAAAGTATAAATAAATAAAAAGAAGTAACATTTCACGTCGTTTTTCGTTGTCCATTAACGCCACCTATTGTAGAGTAGTAGTCAACTTAGCCTGCCTAGCCTTAAAGTATGTATGCCACCTGGGGGCGGGTAGTGGAACTCGTATTTCATTCGTTCTATGCGTTTCGTTATATGATTTGCAGAGGTAAATTTTTAATTCGAATTCAATGTTTATATGAATAAAAGTATGTTATTAAGGTGCAATCATAAAATTTTATTAAAAAAAACTGCATTTGAACATGGATTTAATTTGTTATTTGTTAAAAAATAATGAGTTTTAGCGAATGTTTTTCATTAATAAAACGCAAATCCATGAAACGATTATATACGACCGGTCACTTTTCGGTCTTCATGGAATGGACAAAATTACACAATTCGAATTTAGATATACGATCGATGATCAATTGTATTCATTGTCCATCCATGAACAACTTTACACAATCGCACCTCTGATTGGAAAATTCCAAATCACTGAGCTGAGACTTTGATGTTTGTGGACACACGGGCTTGGAGGTTGGCGAACATTAGCTCGCACCGTAAAACTTGATCTATAGATTGTCCAAATGTCCCGTCAATAAAATGATTATTCTGTTAGTGACCATGAAAGTTTAAAACAACCGATTGTCCCTTGTAACATGGCTTATTAACTAGGCAGTCTGACCAGACATTCAGCAAGAGGAAGGAAGCCTGGGGCAATTTTCTAAACCTAAGTCCATGGTTGATAAAATTATTTATAAAAAAACAAATTTACAGCGAATGCAATGTAGATGATGCGATAATTACAGATTATAACGAGTTAAAACAGGAACAATAAGCTTAGTCTGAATAAAGCTATATTCACATAGTAGCGTGCAATTTTTTGAAGGCATGCATCTTAGGACTGAAGTTAATGTTATTTTTTCTAGCGAGCTGTTATCTAATATAAGATTTTAATCTTTCGCGTTCAATTTCAACTAAAATAGAAAAACACAGGTCTTAACGCGACGTTTATTAGCAGCCGATTCATCAAGCCGTGAGTACATAATGTAACTCATTAATAAACGTCGCGTTAAGACCCGTGTCTTACTATTTTAGTTTTTGGGCTGTTGTCTAATCACTATCACCATATTTACATTCTCTACTCAGTTCGGAGCTAGTACTTAATTGATAAGTTGGGAAAATATACCTATAACAAAAAATACTTCTTCAAATCCTCTGTTATTTTGTAAGTCATTGACTTTTTTGTAAAATACCAACAATACAATGGAAAATTCCATTTTCTGTTTTTAAAAATCAGTTTTCCAGATAATGTCTGCCACATCAAATTATTACAGTTCATTGAACACAATGTCTGTGTGTCAGATAGCAAAAACAATGCGTCCATTGATATTTGCTCCGAAAACGTTTATCCTTTCAAATATCAACTTTAGCTGTGAAGAAATAGAGTCGATAGACTTTCAGCCTAAAGTTTTGTTTACCTTAAAAAGAAATACCACGAAAGAGCAACAAAAAGGGTTGTCAAAGATTATAATTTTAGACATTATGTATGTATAGAACGCCATCTATTGAATAATATTGTGAAACAAATAAATAGTGACCTATTGCCTTTAGTCCATGTTCGTAACTGTTTCTGACTTCACCATACCATTTATATCATGTTAACATGGGCTAGTGTCGGCTCATATACCCATTTACCTAACACCCTGTATACCAGTACTTATCAGTCATCGGTCGCTTCTATTTTCCGATTTTCCATTTTCCTCCTCGTCCTGATTATCTCAATAAATAAGTTTCAGTGGTTCGCAGTACACGTTAAGCCTCTCCAAATAGTTTTGAGTGCTTTCTTTAGTTATTTCTCCCTGAACCTCCGAATTCGCAAGTTCCGAGTATCAGACTAAAAGGTTAATAATGTATCACTGATCCAGAAAACTATAAAATGTCACGTAACACCTAAACAAATACCTTACTAAATTAGCGCCACTATCGATCGGCAAAGGCCTATTCCCAAACCACGAACTATTGCGCAATTCAACTTAGAGCTACAACACACATGCTACTTAAGCATCGGCGATTAGGCGCTTTTTAGAAGCTGAATTATAATAATAAATTAATTTAAAACAAAATTAGCACAAACAAACTGCAAATCTTACAGGTATCATAGTAATTTAATGCTAAGTTTGTGTTACAATGCAGCCACACATTCCAAACTACACACTTTAAAACGCCAAACGTGGACAATTAGGTGCTTTTCGGAAGCTTGATGCAGCAGCAGTCGCTAAAATGCGCGATTCCGATACCGTGTCCGAACGGATAAAGTCGCGAAATTGTGATTCTGCATCGATAGAGTCGCTAAAACGCGCGATTATGTTACCGCGTCTGAACGGATGAAGTCACGAAATCGCGATGTTGTATCGATAGAGTCACTAAAACTATAAATAAAGAAATTTGATTTGATTTGAACGTGCGATTTACTGCGTCCAAATGCACGAAATCGAGATCGAGATTCTGCATCGATAGTCGATAAAACACGCTATTCGCGTCTGAAGAAATAAAGTCGTGAAATCGCGATGCTGCATCGATACAGTCGCAAACACGATGTTCGTCCGTTCGATGAACGTACCTACAATCGCGTAAGTTTAACTTTTGCCGAAATATGACGCAAATTTTATTGCTTGGGGTCCAATATACCCCGCACGACTATTAATGTAACTATAGGCTACTAGCTTTCCGCCCGCGGCTTCGCCCGCGTGGAATTTTGTCTGTCACAGAAAAACTTTATCGCACGCGTCCCTGTTTCAAAAACCGGGATAAAAACTATCCTACGTCCTTTCTCAGGACTCAAACTATCTCTATACCTTTGATCAAAATCAGTTCAGTGGTTTAAGTGTGAAAGCGAGACAGACAGAGTTACTTTCGAATTTATGATATTAGTATAAATTAGTATAGATAGTTTAGGCTCAACTAGCTAAAGGTTAAAGTAGCATGTCTGTTGAGGCCCTTACGAGGCCATACATCGTGGGCTTAATAGTATAATAGTAAATAACCGCCCCAACAACAGTTTGTCAAGAATAAGCGCAGACCTGCGACACACTACCGAGATTAATTGTTCTGGAACCACCTCCGCCATTAGGGGTGAGGGGTGAGGCATAACAGCCAGGACATTTCGTACAAATAGTCGTCTTCTTCGTACAAAGAGTCGTCGTGGGCAATTGGTCATCATTATGAATCACGATGAGTGATTATCTTTGCAATACGGCGCCATTCCTCGCGGACTGCAGCTTTCCGGGTACATTTGTTAACCGAGCACTCATTTGCGGCTTTGATCTTGTCTATCCATCTCATTGGTCATCTACCACGTGGTCTTGTGCCTTCAACTTTTCCTTGCACTACAAGATGCTGTTAGGACAAAATTAAATAGTCGTAGAGGTCGGTAGTTCCAAAAAAGTTGGAATAATTAATAATTTAAGACGATTAGCTTTCCTGTGCTGTGCTGTGACTTGCTTTGGATTTAAGGTTAGTTGTTTCTAATCTTTCAGAAAACTTAGAGCTCATTATACTTGCGTGTACTAGGTGGACCGACGATCTGGTAAAGGTCGCGGGAAGAGCATGGATGCGGGCAGCGCAGGACCGTTCATTGTGGAAAACCTTGGGGGAGGCCTTTGTCCAGCAGTGGACGTCATTTGGCTGAAACGAAAGAACGATACTTGCGTGTAGCATTTTTATAATAATACGAGTACCTACTAGTACTTACTACGTCATAAAATATATTATTAAGAGGCTCATTTACCTAAAACAACATAACTACATTTAGGGGTACGATATATTTCTGAATTGTTGGGCTGTGTTGTGGGTAGAAAAAGAACCTAGCTAACTAGGTTTACACATGGTATTATTATAAGTACTGTCTTATGTACTGCATTTAAGTACTGTGTTATGTACTAGCTTTTGCCCGCGGCTTCACCCGCGTGAAATTTATTTTGTCACAGATCGTCATAAATTATATCCTATATGTTATTCTGGGTTATAAACAATAATAAGTACTGTAAAGTTTCATCAAAATCCGTTCAGTAGTTTTTGCGTGAAAGAGTAATAAACATCCAGACATCCAAAATTTCGCATTTATTATATTAGTAGGATAGTAGTGAGGGAGAAGGAAGGAAAGGGGTCATGGCGGCAAGACGGTTAGATAAGAGTAAAGGGTGGCTCTGTAATATTTAAAGAAGATTAAACATATTATTGGAAGAAACTGATTTTCCTTGCGAAGCCCCGTCCCTACAAATTTTGTAGAAAGAATGCAAATTGGTTATCAGATAGATAATAAATACATACGGAAATCTACGTTTCGGAAATCTACAATAAATGGTGATTAAAGAGCCAACAAAAGCACTGAATTAACGGAACATGATTTATAGTTCTCGGGTCAACTATGGGTCAACATTGCGCCACTCTTGGCCTAGTTTTTTTAATTAATGGCCAATACTTATATTCTGAGTGCGATACATAAATTACGCCCGTATTCACAAACGATGCTTAAGTAAAGTAGCAAATCAAACGCACAGCGTTGAATAGAGGTCTGTAATTGGTTCCTGTGTCACACAGCACTGTGCGTCCACGCGAGCTGTGAGACCTCAAGTATGTTTGCGAATACGGGCATTACATACTTTTATGTAAGTAAGTATTACGGTTATAAGTATCGCTGTAGCTTTAAAAAAGAAAACCTTTAAAATGTACTCACAATATTATTTCATCATCTTCTGAAATCATGTCATAAGATGCAATAAAATTTTGAATTGAACCTCTTTCATACCTTTAAGATTAGGCGCACACCGTTGATTTTTCGTCGGCCGATAGTTTTGTCGGGCAGTTGATCAGTATGGGCATGTATGGGAGTGCGCACACTACGCCGATTCGATTTGGCCGATTCTTCATACAATTTAAAATCGGGCACAACTATCGGCCAACTAAAAATCAACGGTGTGCGCCTACTCTAAAGAAGCAAAACAAATTGTACCTAGTTTGCCAAATTGTGCCTACTCTCTTATAAAAAGAGGACGACTGAGAAATCTTCCTCCTTACTATACATATAAAGTTACAAAAGTAGGTCCTCTTTCACACGTTTTTACGTCCTTGTTCCGTAATATGATCTAACTAACGTTTAAATCTATTAAAAAGGTACCAAAACGGTGAGTTCTGCAATTTAGTTATTAAAAATTTCTTGCTATAGATAGATAGATCGTTTCATCCACGAAGACGCGCCCCACCATTCTTCCGCTAATGTTTGAGTGTTATCGGTACACGCTAAATTATCCATGAGTGCACACGCACACTACAATAATGACGCTCGGATTGCTCGGATCAAACTCCCCGCACCCCGCGCTTCCCTAAATTTGGTGGGGCGCGTCTTCGTGGATGAAACGATCTATACATATTTTATTTTATTTATAGCTTATATTATACCTAATACCATAGTATTAAAATTAAAAATACACACATAGGACATATCCTATGTGTGTATCTTTAATTTGTTCATTTTATCGTTATTAATCAAGGAATTTTACCTAAAAGTTAGCGAAATGATACGGGCTTGGATGTGGTTTAGCTTTTCTCGTAATATAGGTACTCGTAGTTGGCTTAAGTATAGTCTGGTCTGCGAGCACGTAGAATTTTGTCCAATGACCCCAAGCTACCCATCCTTATCGCTCGCACGTAATTATGCTGCTGTCGCGCTCGCACACTCATTGCGGGCGCTCGTCGCACAGTCGCGACAGTATCTAATGTAATTACGCGCGAGCGATAAGGATGGGTAGCTTGGGGTCATTGGACAAAATTCTACGTACTCACAGAGCGGGCTTTAGCAGCCTAAATAATCGTGGCCTAGCTCGCTCTGGCTAACTAATGAATATTTAACGACTAGTCAGTATTGTTAGTGATACAATGCCTTTGGGATCCTACGCTTAGGATTGTTAGGTAATACGATGTGGGCGGATGGGTTCTAGGCCTATAATCATTGACAATCCAAACATGGTGTAGGCGGATGGATACTATACTATCCCTTTAATAATTTATCAAAAGTGACAATCGTTCGTTCGTTTCAGCCAAATGACGTCCACTGCTGGACAAAGGCCTCCTCCAAAGTTTTCCACAATGAACGGTCCTGCGCTGCCCGCATCCAGGCTCTTCCCGCGACCTTCACCAGATCGTCGGTCCACCTAGTAGGAGGCCTGCCTACGCTACGTCTTCCAGCCCGTGGCCGCCAAAAGTGACAATAGTTAATTAAAACCTTGCGACATTGGTCCAACGATGTTGGCGTCTGAGTTCCAATTTGAAAATTTGAGGATCGATAGTTCGATCCCATCCACCACTTCGTTATGTAGTAAACCCATTTATAACACAAGCATAAAGTTAACGGAGATATTATTAAAGCATAAAATCAATAGTAGGTAATTTCGTGGGAAGGTTGATGTCGCTGTGAATGTGACTCTGTGAAATTATATTTTTAAGTATTATTAAAAATAAATAAACACACAGCTGAGCAGTTCGAATAAATGTTTACTTAACTTCTCGTCGTCTATTTTTCATAACTTCAATAAGAAAAATAAAAGCTTAAAATAACAACCACAAACGTTCCAAATATCAAATCAAAACCCAACCTATTTAGAAGCCAGAGAAATAAAAAGCTATAAGATAAATTTATCATTTCCAATCAATTTATTGGCGAACGAACTATTTATCACGTCCTTCGATTTTCCTTTTCTATTCCAATAAATCAAGATCTGCTTTGTTTGTGGAAAAATCAACGCAAACAATGTCATAACAATTGTTTTGTTGCTCTCCTATTCCGTCCAGACACGCATGACGTCATCACCCCAATTTTCTAGCTCATTTCACAACTGTCAATTGTCTTTAGTCGTCGTTGTCGCATCACACCACGCCAATTTACCTCCAAACACGTTGATAGAAAGACCAAAATAGAGCACAAGGGAACAAACAATTCAATCCCAAGACACATTCTGCTATAATTTAGGTCAAATGAAACGTTATTCCACTGCAAAATGTTCCGTGTTCATAATAGCAATTAAGGAGAAGCAGACTGAGAAATTGTTACAAAGTTATTCCCAACTTTTCAGTTACTTCAAAACTCATTTCATTTATGGTCAGGATTTTTAGAGTTTTTACGTTTACAGATTGTAGACGCTTGATTTTAATTGGGCGGAGATTGTTTTTGTTAACTTTTTCACTTTGCTGTTACAAAAGTTTGGAGTTTTTCTTTCGTATCATTTTGATCAAAACTAAGTCAAAACTGAATAAGATTGCGTTAAACTTAGGACAGTTTTCGCTTAAAAACTTCTTAAGAGATTCGTAACGTTAAAGCTGTTAGCAAATAATATAACTAGTAACTAGTCTTAGCTTCTGTAGATATAAATTATGCACAAGCTTTTGGCGTGGTTATAATTGTGTAAGTCTGGGTTACACCATCTTACTTTAACTTTAACAAACGTCAAAAATCTGTCAAACTCCATACAAAAAACACCGGTTATCGTCATAGTTACGGTCAAAGCTAGGTGGTGCAACTCAGCCTAAGTCTATCAAAATACCAACAGAACGCTCGAAGTCTATTTAAAATGTAGAGCTAGATACGATTTATTACCGGTAAATTATGACGTGGCACTTAGTTTTAAATAAGTTTGAAAACTGAACATAAAAATAAAAACAAACTCTGTTTAAATACTTTTCTAAAATTTCGTAAAAAATAAACATTAATTTAATTGAAAAACCCCCTTTACATTTCAAAAGAATTAGAAATAATCCAAGACATAGTTGACGTTCAAAGTCATTTCCAAGAAGCCACGATCGATATCTGCTCCCTTAAATACTATGAATCTTCATTGAAACCATGTGGGTTACTCATTAATGCTCCTCTTGACATTGACTAGAATCATACAAACTAATTGTACCAATCACAGACCGCAATCACAGTTGGCTAAGAAGCTTCAAAGTGACTCCAAGTTCGGTTACGGCTAAGGCTTTTGATTGTGTTGATATAGCAAATCACATAGCTTTACATCTTGTGTACTTGAACAAATAATAACAATAGTTAGTGCCTGTAATACTGAGAAGTGAATTTTCCTAATTACAAAGCACAAATTAAGGCCAAGTGAAATTATAGCGGGAGTCTCGCAAGGACGTATTTTGGGCCTGTAATTACAATGTCACGCTGATTCAAAAACTGTACCCAGACTAACAAAATGTTGTGGAATTCATTAGCGCTTTTGTTCTTGATAGTGAAGACTGTCGGTGTATTAAGTAAAGACTTAGATGAGAGTGAGAGGACACTAAGGGCTGTTTTTGTTCAAAACTTGTTGAACAAACGAAAGTATTTGGAAGGGAAAATAAGGTTGAGCGGCCCTAACGAATTCGAAGGTAAGGTTTTATACTTCTTCGTAAGTTTGATGCTTTATTTAGCCACGTATTTATTGAACACTCACAATTTTTACTTGAAAACATTTTTTTCCTCGATTGATATACAATATTAGTTATTATTAATTTAACTACTAATAGTTCTGTTTAGAAAATAGTCTGAAGGTATATTTTGTCATGAGATCTGGGGGCACGGCAGTGCCCCCACCAAGTCGAGCAAAAAAGCGGCACGGCCGTACCATCCTTTTCTCGAAGCAATTCAGGCCATTTTCGACTGCCTGTAACTTCGTTGTGGATAAAACTAGAAGGCTGAATTTTCATTAGCTATGCAGGCATTGTAAAGACACGGTATATTTAAAATTTCATTCAATTTGAACCAGTAGTTTAAGAATTATAACGGGTCAAAGTTACTTAATTTTGTCACTCACTGACTCACTGACTCACTGACTCACCGATCATCAAAACTCTAAGGCACTTCTAGCAGACCTAGAAGCTTCAAATTTGGAATATAAGTAGTGTTTGGTGTATGAATCAAGGAAAAACTAAAATATTTGGGGGCACGGTAGTGCAACCGCCAAGTCGAGTAAAATTTTTCAATTTCGGTCCAGTTTTCTAGATACATAACTGCTGTCTACAAAATACAAAAAGAAATGAGATCCCATCAAAAACAATACTTGTCAAAAAAACCAAGTCTCGCAACTCAGTTGTTCTACGGTAAAAAGTTGTGAGATCCATGTAATACCAAGTCCAGGCCAGGAAATCTTTAACGTTTTACATAAATATATTGACTTGGCCATCGCATGAAAACACGTGTAAATTAAATTATTTAGTGCGATGGCCATGTCAATATATTTATGTAAAACGTTAAAGATTTCCTGGCCTGGACTTGGTATTACATGGATCTCACAACTTTTTACCGTAGAACAACTGAGTTGCGAGACTTGGTTTTTTTGACAAGTATTGTTTTTGATGGGATAAAAGTTTCAACATAAGGGAACTAAATTAAGACATAAAACATTCAGATTCTTGCTTTTTGTAATAATGATCCTATGCACTAATTTTTTATGGCAAAATCTTACTGCAGTATGTCAAGGTCAATATAATAAAGAAGAAGGAAAACAAAGTAGGTCACGACTACATAATATCATTTATATCATTATGATGATACAGCTTTTTTAAACTAGTGGGCAATATTAAATTAACTCTTATGACAGCGTATGGAAATTAAAAATATAAAAATATTTACCAGCTGCTTGAAAGCAATGCACGCTCCAGAAAAAGCAAACATTTATACAGAACTTGAGTTTCGAATAATAATTTTTGTAGGTCGTTAAAATGTACTAAAATAGGTCTGCTTATCAATTAAATCGGGTATTTATTGTAATATTGTTTATCATTAATTGCATAGACCTTTTGCGTGTTTCCTATGTTTAACATGATGGTATGTAATGGATTTAAGTACCTAAACGTAGGTATTAAAATATACAAACATGGTTATAAGTACCTATCCGTTGTCTGGTACCCAGAGTAGGTACCTAGACTGGGACTAGATGGTGCAGTGTACCTACCTACACGTACTTATTATGTACTACAGGATACTTATTTATAAGAAAATACAATCTCATAACTCCTTTATAGGGAACGTGTACATTTACCACGCGGGACGCTGGGGGGCCGTCTGCGATGATTCCTGGGACGATGCGGCTGCCACGGTCGTGTGCAGGATCTTCAACAGAACTGGTGTGGCCACGTATGGAGCGCAGTATGGGGAAGCTACCAGTATGTTTGATTTTCTACTGCGCAATTTGTTTCAGATCTTCATCATGACATTTAGTTTCTAACGATCCTCTCTAATTTACCAGAGACAAATAGAGGATTTGGCAAGCACTCCCCATGCTGCCCAGATGGATTGGGGTAACTTGAAGTTCGTTTTTTGTCCCGTAAATGTATTTGTAATTTGCAGGAAGTAAAGAAGCTTTCGCAACCAAACGGGTAACGGCAAAGTTTTAGATATCACGAGTTTCAAAAAATTAAAGGCAATCTCGCTTTTACTATAAAGTTTTCATTGTTTGTCATCAGACTCTGGACTGGATGCGCTATCGTTTTATAAAAATTTTATGTTTTACAGGAAGATTCTGGATGGATGACGTAGTCTGTGAAGGCGAAGAGAAATCACTATCCCACTGCATATTCTCCGGTTGGGGATCATCAGATTGTGAGCCCAGTGAAGCAGCTGGAGTGATATGCTTTGACAAAGATAGTGAACTGTCTACGGAATCTCCAAAGAGTAGCGATAAGAAGATTCTGGAAGCCTTGGATCTGAAATCTGCCAGTTTGCGACTTAGCGGTGGTCGGAGTAACAACGAGGGGAGAGTGGAAGTGAGTACATTATTCTTTTGGAGAATATTTTTATTACACATTTCGAACGTTACTTCTATCGCCAATATCGTTTAAGACACCAATACAACGATGTCATTAAAACGTGAGCCCATAATTTTCATCATCAGCCAATAGCAATGAGTTGCTGGACATAGCTAGGTCTCTCCTACGAGTAATACGCGCCATTTTAACCTCTCTTTGACTTGTCATGTTGCTATTTTGACCTGTCTTCACCAGCTTCTATAATGGCCTAATTAGCGCCCGCCCACTATGCCACCGTTATTATCCAAAACATATCTTACTTACTTAAAAAAATGTTTTTACACTTCCAGATATACCACAACGGATCCTGGGGCAGCATTTGCCCTGACGGCTGGACTGTCTACGAAGCCTCCGCCGTTTGTCGTCATTTAGCCCTAGGCAAGTATTCCATTTCATTCCATTCCATTCTACTTCATTATATTCCATTCTACTTTATTCCATTCTATTTTTCTTCGTTAGTTCGTTCGTTTCAGCCAAATGACGTCCACTGCTGGCCAAAGTCCTCCCCCAAGGTTTTCCACAATGTTCCACAAGGTTTTCAATAACAAATTCTTCTTCATTCCATTCCATTCTACTTCATTCCATTCCACTTCATTCAAATCCTTACTTTTACATGCATTCAGTGTGTACATTCCTACAGTATTCTATTATACTCCAGGGTATGCCCAGCAGGCCCTCCAGACTGACTTCTACGGAGACTCCAGGATAGTCCTCAGTGGAGTGAAGTGTGAAGGAAACGAAAGCAATCTCTTCATGTGCAGTCATAGGGAGTATGGAGACGTGGTGTGCCCTGGCGAAGTTGGTAAGAGTCTGTTAATTGATAATTAAATAATGATGGCATAATACGAGGAAACTTAGGAAATTATTAGCAACTATCGGCCGCCCGCGACTTCGTACGCGTGGATCCCGTTTTACCCCCTTCATCTATCTTACGCGGTTTAGATTTTTTCATACAAATGTTTTTTCCCGCTAACTTCCGTTCCCGTGGGAATTTTACAATATCCTGTTGTAACTAAGCTTTAAGTTTACTAAGGTACCTGCATGCCAAGTTTTAAGCGTCTAACTTAAGCGGTTTAGATTTTACTACCATACTCCTAAGTATACTATAGTCTGCCCAGGAGTATGAAGAATAATTGTACCAAGTTTCGTTAAAATCCGTCGAGTAGTTTTTGTTTCTATAAGGAACATACAGACAGACAGACAAACATTTTACTGATTGCATTTTGGCATCAGTATCGATCACTAATCACCCCCTGATAGTTATTTTGAAAATATATTTCATGTACAGAATTGACCTCTCCACAGATTTATTATTACTACGAAAAAGATGGGATCAGCATTACCACTATCATAAACGGCATGGAGGGAATGATGAAATAGGATGAAAACATGATATCACAAACCTTCTTAACCAATCTAGTCAGCGTCGGAAATGTTTACCAAATCCATAGCTACGCCTTAGACTGAAAACCTCTTAAGCGTAAAAAAAGTAATTTTTCAGGAGGAAGATCCAGAACTGTAATATTGACTGAAATGCATATTAATGTGTAAATGAGATGTGAGGTTTTCTCTCATGGTTACACCACGGTTGAAAATGTAGAATTCGACTACAAAATAAATACCAATCACGAGAATACTAATTTTGTTCAACTGTCAACAAACTTCGATTGGCTTTATATACAGCTTGATAATTAAAATGTTACATTGTAACAAAGTATAGATGAATTAAGTTTGTTTGCAACGTAGCTACTCCAGTATGTTGGTTTCGTTTAAAGCATTCCATCAACTCTATAGACTTCAATCCATCAATACAATTCCTGTATAATACGTTATCTTCCAACAACGCACACACACAATGACATTTCAGACTGGAAATCTAAACAATTATCTAACTAAGTATCTGAGCAAATCTTAGTTAACCTCTTAACAGATTAGAGTCCAGACAGAGTCTTAAAACTTTACAGCTATCTTAATACCTTTGTAAGTGAATAAGTCTTGAATTTCTTGTTTTAATTTAGGGAAAATTACATCTATTTAATTTCTTGTGAGTTGTTGTTGTAGGTATGTACATAATGTTGTTCAAGAGATAGCATCTCCAAAACAAACATGTAGGTACCTACTAAAGCTCGCCAACATTCAATTACAAATAAGTACCCTGTATTTAATAGTAAATTGTTGTCTTGTAAGACATATTATTTACTAGCTTTCCGCCCGCGGCTTCGCCCGCGTGGAATTTTGTCTGTCACAGAAAAACTTTACCGCGCGCGTCCCTGTTTCAAAAACCGGGATGAAAACTATCCTATGTCCTTTCCCGGGACTCAAACTATGTTCCTGCCCTCAGATCATAGAAAGAGAATAGATATGAAGTCGCGCGTAAATACAACGAGAACCAGTGTCCCCACATTTCCCCCACCACAGCTCCCACACACACATTCAACTGTGTAAAAATAATTACTTATTTATTAGGACGAATTAATATTTATGTATACCATGACTGATACTTTTGGAGTCGGTGCCAAGATTATGAAACGTGTAAAGTTTGCCTGCACCGACTCCAAAAGTATCAATCATGGTATACATAAATATTAATTCGTCCTAATAAATAAGTAATTAGTGATTATTTTTCTACTTTTTAGTGTATGTTTTTTGGAGTCGGTTTTTTTTTTATAAAAATTAACTTATTTCTTGCTTTTTAGTTAACTAATTATTACCTTGGTGTTACCACTGAAGGTAGGCAGTATATTCTTAATGTCAAGTGTAAAATAATATTCCCTACAAAATACAGGTTACCATATCGGCAACCTAAAAAGACCTTAAACCGTCAGCCCACCTTAAAAACATGAAAGAATACAACTGTTAGGCTATTTGTACCTATAATATTTAAAGAATTATCCTCCAACTCCTAAGCGTTAAGGAGTTGTACCTACCATGACCAGTTCATCGTGATGAGATGATGGCTATCTGATGCAAACACTTGAATAACTTTAGAAACTATACTTATCTATAAAATTAAAATAATTATCCTCCAACTCCTAAGCATTAAGGAGTTTTACTTTCTATCATCAGCTCATGAATTTGAGATGATGATTTCCATGAGCAAATACTTGAATAACTTAAGAAAATGTTTGAAAAACGATATACGTGCCTATAAAATTTGAGGGTTGCAGTCGATTTCCCTAGGATCCCATCATCAGATCCTGACTTGGTGACAATGGGACCACCTCAGAAGTGTACCCTATCGAACAAAAAAAGAATTTTGAAAATCGGTCCACAATTGACGGAGTAATCGGTGAACATACATAGAAAAAAAAAACATACATACAGTCGAACATATAACCTCCTCCTTTTTTGAAGTCGGTTAACAAAGCGACTGAGAGTCTACGACAACATGTGCAACCGGCTTAAAAGTGCTGTGATTGGCCAGAAGGCATGCCTTATGGCCAATCAATGGCCGCGTGACGTGACGCACACTAAGAAAACGCTAGTGAGAGAACAAAGATAAAATGGAGTCGACAAGATATCGATACTTTAAATCGCTAGGGGCAAGGCTCGAAAGTGATTTTGCAAAATGCTTATGTATGAAAACCTTTTTATTATTATACGTTATTATTAACTGCTATCACGCATTTACTTTTTAATTATGGCGATCTGTGTAATGTTTATCAAAAATAATGCCTATATTAGGCTTTCAACTAGCTCTTATAGTAATTACATAGTTGACAGTTACTAATTACTTCTACTGTTTTTTTTTTGTAAAATCTTATAATCGCAAGTGACACATCATTTTTTTATTTAAAATTACAAAATAGAAAATTTAAATTATAATTTACTTCTATTTATCGATAATAGGAAACCGCATTAGAACACGAGCACGGCACTATGTTACGACCGGCACATGCGGCCGTACTGTGTATTTTCACACGACAGTGGATATCGGAAGAAATTAAATACATTGCGCAGTAGTTGAGCATGACATAAAGTGGTTGCTAACTAAATCGTCAATGTACAAGTGTGTTAGAATTTTTATCACCACTGATTTCGATATCGCAGTAACTGTTACGGCACTGAATTTGTTCGTAAAAATGTTTAGTGTTTGTCATTTATAAGCAAAATACCAATGGATTTGCAATACTTACATGTAGTAAATGACTCCATTGTTCCTGTAGTTCTTCGTTTCACTTGTTTTATTGCACGTAACGACGCATTATCCAAAATATCGGAGAACATTTCCTTAGTACGACTGAATCGCGACTAACCTAGCTACGCGGCCGATGTTCGTTTCTGGGCATATCGCGGAGACACGCGCCACGCCCCCGTTTCACATCTATTCCCTTCTATGATCTGAGTTCCTGCCAAATTTCATCAAAATCGGTTCAGTGGTTTAGACGTGAAAGAGAGACAGACTGACAGACAGACAGACAGAGTTACTTTCGCATTTATAATATTAGTATAGAAGTAATAGATCTAGCTAAACGCTGAATCTTATACAGTTGTAACAAAAGCGATTTTGCAATAAGAAATGTCTCGTGTGCTGTCTGTACCTATTTGTCAATAGGCCTAAATACGCTTACGCCTAATGGTTGTTTGCTAGTTTTCCTCATAACACGAGAATTTAATATAAAATTTATTTTAACTTACGGAATTTCGAATGATAAACTGTACCTATTATTATCTAAAATTATCTTTTTACTACCATCTCTCCGCGGTTTTCCTTGAATTTCGGCCTGTAACAGAAAACGCTTTAAGGCTGGGTTGCACCATCTAACTTTAACATTCACAAACGTCAAAAAACTGTCAAACTACATACAAAAAACGCTGGTTATCGTTAGTTACGGTCAAATATATGTGGTGCAACTCAGCCTAAGTCTTATTTACAAAAGTTTAACCATAATTCATTATTTCCCATATTAAAAAATAGTGGCGTCTTACAAACTTTTCTTTATTCAAGTTTGATTTTTGCAACAAAAGTTACTTTGTGCCTCTCACCAAAGTTCAACCTTCCTCTATCCAAAAGCTCTCCATATTTTTATGAAAAACACCTAAAAAGCTAATAGTGACAGATAGATTTTACTCCCTCTATAAACATATTTTTTAAAAGAAAAGCTTAATACCTAACAAGGTTTATTTCTGCATTAATAATATCAGTAATGGATTGGCCAAACACCTACAAATAGCATCTTCTCACTACAAATTCAAAGTAGATGGCGCCACGGCTACATTTAGCTGCCGCGAACGTTGTTTGCTCTGAATGTTCCATTATCATAATAACACAAAGCTCCTCAGGAACAGAGACAGAACCTGCAACGGATGATAGAAGCTGTACTTAAGTAACTAGCTAAGCAGCACTTAGACTGAGTTTAAGTAATGTAAGGCCCGGTTTCCATCAAAGCGGAGCGGAGCAGAGCGGAGAAGTGTTTGGCCGACTAATTCTTCTAAATAAAATAACTCAAAGGTGACTAACTGACTGACTGGCATAGTCCAAACCACTGGATGGATCCGGCTGAAATTTGGCATGCAGGTAGATGTTATGACTTAGGCATCCGCTAAGAAAGGATTTTACGAAACTCCACCCCTAAGGGGTAAAACGGGATCCACGCGTACAAAATCGCGGGCGGCCGCTAATTTTTCGTCGTCGGCGTCGCAGCGTGGAGCGAAGTTGTGCCACAGAATAAATAATGGTTTTGCTTAGTGGAAAAGAGTTAAGTCGAAATGATGAAATCTGATAGGTTATTCAAAACTTCTCCGCTCTGCTCTGCCTTGTTGGAAACCGGGCCATACACAAAATCATCGTTTCTGTATGAGGTTTAACTGACTTTTGTTACTATAGTTAAAGTAAGATGGTGTAACCTAGGCTTAGCTTAACTCCTCGCAGACTACAGGCTGTCGATCGATAGTTTGTATGAACATGTGCGCACATCACTACACTATTTGGTATAGGCCGATCTAGGCCGATTCCTCATACAAATTGGCAGCCGACCAAACAATCGACCGACAAAGTCTGCACTCTACCTTTCAAGAATATAATTGGAATAAGAAATGTATAAATCTTCGTCTAGAACCAATAGTGGATTTAGATAAACCTATAAAAAGAATTAGTTGCAATGAGGTCAATGAAAAGCAATGTCTTTTTTAAGTCTTTGAAAATTAGTTCTCTGTTTGGCTCTGTTTTGAATGTTTTTTTAACAAATTAAGTTTTAGTATTTTATGAATAGGTTCATTTATTATTTAGGCAAACAACTTTAGATCTTGTCTTGATACAAAGACACAACGGCTAAAGATAGAACATAATGTCGATTTTTTTAAAAACAAAGCTATAGGGCTCGCGCACAGGTGACTTTCGTCGCCGTGACTGTTTCGTCACTCTCTTACCAAGTCCTTGGAGATTCTCCCTATATGACGTTAGGTACTTAGGCTGAGTTGCACCACCTAACTTTGACCGTAACTATAACGATAACCGTAATTAATTAATGTTGTAAAATATCTTGTTATCCAGTAATAAAGGCTTATATTATTACTGGCTTTGCCCGCGGTTTCACCGGCGTGAAATTAAGTTTGTCGCAGATCGTCATAAATTATAGCCTATATGTTATTCGGAGTTATAAACAATAATACTGTAAAGTTTCATCAAAATCCGTTCAGTAGTTTTTGCGTGAAAGAGTAACAAACATCCAGACATCCAGACATCCATGTACAAACTTTCGCATTTATAATATTATAGTAGGATATTAGTAGGATTATAACAACAAAAATTATGATTATGATTATGAACAATAACCGGTGTTTTTTGTATGGAGTTTGACAGTTTTTTGACGTTTGTTAAAGTCAAAGTTAGATGGTGCAACCCAGCCTTAATGACTATAAAATGTCGTTTCATCCACTTACCACCAGGTTACGTGGCAGCAGTGGTATGCACACACGTGCTAGCCGACCTGGCCCTGGACACAACAGCTATAGAAAGAACGTCCCATCTGCAGGACGTGTCGATGTACCAGCTCCAATGCGCGATGGAAGAGAACTGCTTGAGCAAATCTGCTTATGAGGTAAGGTCTTTAAATATAAAATGTGTAAAACTTACACCTTATTTTTGACACTGGCTACATAATATTTCAATTAAAATAACTAATTAAGCACTTTATGTCCTATCGTTAATCATGACTCATAAAGGCGACAATAATATTAACTTTGTTTTAATTGTGTAAACCACTAGATATCGCGCTTCATCAAGTCAGTGCCTGAGGTATGAGAGCGGAACGGGAGGGGTGGCATTGACTATAATGTGACAGAGTATATTATATCTGAAGTCTCACTGACATTTTTTTTAAACGTTTTGTCGTCTGCGGTGTTTCCGGACGGATACGACCACAAGCTTTCAAGAGGAGAGCGTATCTTCACCTTATAGGCCGGCAACGCACCTGTAACGCCCCTGGGTCTGAAGGTGTCTATGGGCGACAGTAATCACTTACCATCAGGTCATCCGTCTGCTAGTTTGCCTCCAGTCACATAAAAAAAAATTAACATTTGACGTTACAAAAACACCTTCTCGTGCCACTCCTATTTTTGTCACTTGACGTTACCGAATCGTTTGACTTTGTGTTGATAGATCAAGGAGAGGAATCCAGACTGGCAATTCGAGACGCGCCGACTCCTGCGCTTCACGGCTTCATCTCTGAACATTGGGAACGACGACTTCAGGCCGTACCTGCCCAAGCATCTGTGGCAGTGGCATCTTTGTCACATGTATGTATAAGGAATACCTGGTAATATAAATCGCGTATTTCCAAGTCCAACTGTAATTTATGAAGCACGGAGGTGATGCACTTTATAATCAAAGGCACGCCTTTACGCAGGCCTCCCCAAGGCAATAGAAATATCGTTACCACCTTACATTTAACCTTTCACCCTTGTCTTATGGTCCAAAATAATAAAAAAATTGGACTGGCCTTGGCCGCTGCTTTAGGGTACTGTCGGTCGTACCACTACAATTGCCACTACTTGACACTGGTGACCACTGTAGGGGAACATTTGCACTCAGCAGAATGATGCACCTATAGTCTGCCTATCACTCAACAACTAGTGAGCGCAAATACATCCGCCCTTAAACGATTGTCAACTCAGTTCTGAATAGTACCATCTCCTTTTTACCATCAAATTTTTACTTGCCAGGCACTACCACAGCATGGAAGTGTTCGCGACATTCGATGTGCTTAATAGCACCGGCCACCGAGTGGCGGAGGGTCACAAGGCGTCCTTCTGCTTGGAGGACAACACCTGCATGCCTGGGGTCGAGAAGAAGTACTCCTGCAAGAACTATGGGGACCAAGGTGAGCTCTTTGATTCAAGAACATAAAAGAACCTCAAGATCACAAATTAATATCGTAGTCCCCTTGCAAAATGTATGGTATTTTTATGAAGGAAAACGCAGCGTGGAACGTCCACCCACAAGGTGGACCGGCGACATCATAAAGATAGCAGGAAGGCGCTGGATGCAGGCCGCTACCAACCAGTCAGGAAATCATTGGAGGAGGCCTATGTTGACTTGTTTAGCAGTGGACGTCCTATGGCTGAAATGATGATGATTAGACTACGTTCGCGCGCCATTAATATTTTATTTCGTTCGTTTTAACCAAATGCTTTCCACTACTGGACCAAGATTTCCCCACGAATTTCCACAAAGGCCGGTCCTATGCTTTTATTATTTTTTTCATTAAGATTTTTAATGGCATTCAACAATAAGAATGTGCTTTTTTATACTTTGGAAAATAAATGTACTTATTATGAATATCTCCAGGTTTAATACTGTTTTTTTGTTTGTTTCAGGTGTATCAGTGAACTGCTCAGACGTGTACCAGTACACCATCGACTGCCAGTGGGTGGATGTGACAGACGTGGTGCCTGGCGACTACACTTTTAAGGTAAGTGCCTTAAATAAGCCACAAGTTTTATAAAGGCAAGGGTTCATCATCATCATCATCATCATCATTTCATGTGACATAGGACGTCCATTGCTTAACATAGGCCTCCCCCAATAATTTCCAAGATAATCAGTTGATATGCATCCAGCGACCAGCACCTTCCTGTTACCTTTATGAGGTCGTCGGTACACCTTAGCATGGGTTGGCTTTATTTATTAAAAGTTTAAAGTTACTACTAGCTTTTATCAAGTCGTTATTGTAAATGTTTTTACCTTCCTTTCACTTTCAATATCTCCGTCATTTACAAGTAAGTATGTTTTGGAAGAATAATACGGAGTAATCCTGTCAATTTATCTAAAAGGCTTTGTTGAAGAGACAATTCTGCCGTTGACAAAAATATGTTTTTAACATTACTTAAGAAATTCTGTCATGTTAGGCTTGGATAGATGAATTGTGTTCGGAAAAATTTAGGTATCAACAAAACACAGCTGTTTCTATGTTGTATATCCATCTATATAATAATGTACGAAAGCACATCAACCTAAACACAGTGGCGCCTTATCTCGTTGTAATACAGGCTATTTAACGACAAAAATGTATAGGTTGATGTGCTGTCGACTTTACTTACTAACATACTAATCTTTAGACCCAGTTAAATACATAGGATAGTAGTTATCTCTGTTTTAGTAACATGCGCGCCATTAAGTTATTCTATAACTTAAGTTAATATTATTAACATAAGCGTTTTTAAAGCCCCACCCTATATTCAACTATAGGTACCATTGCTAATGCTATTACATTACTGTTTACATAAAGGTACAAACAAAACGTTAACTGCAAATTGAAGATAGGTACTTCGAATCGTAATAATTTTGACCTACCTTGTGGTTATAAATTAAAACAATAACATTGAAAGTGACCTTTCTTTTTAGCTTTCCTCTTTTCTCCCCTTTCTCTTTACTTTGTGAATTGACAAACAAAATACCTACACTTTCCGAACTTTTCATTCATAATAAGCATTAATTCAGCCAGGATCCAAACGCTTCATCCTTTAACCCTCAAGCAGACAATTATAAAGAACCACATTCATCTGAACTTTATTTCATTGTGTTAAGGTCTAAAACACATCAAACATTTAAACTTACTTGTCCGATTAAAGGCTAAATCCAAAGTTACGGTCCCATGTTTTCATTCCGCCCCAAATCGCTCGCCTTGACATAGTTCGTGTCCCGATTAACAGTAACTTTGTGAGAATAATTAGAAGGTACGTTTCCAATAACTATCTGATGTAAACAAAAACAAGACTGTTGTGGTATTTGGGGGCTCTAATCCACTGTACTATACATAATATGTATACTAATATGACTTAATTAAAGCCCGATTCGACCAAACTTTCATCCGAGAACAACTCCTGGTATAACTGGCACATTGATAGTTTCAGTATGGGAAATATTATTATGTCAAAACTGACGATTTATTCTTAGATTAAGATTTTTCTCGTTTGGTCGAATCCACCCTTGAAATTTTAATGTGACTCATTAAAATAATTTCCGTGGAAAAGCAAAATTTTATTGCCTACTTGTATCTACCCATTACCTACTTTTATAAGTGAAAGTAACTTTCAAAATCAAAAATATATTTTTAAAAAGAGAGTTTTTGATTGTATCTTCATAAAAATAGATTTATACTTTCCGCTGTTACCTTAATGATAGATTGCCCGGTGCTTTGTCCTGCTGGAAGCTCTTCTGGAAGGACTGGTTTTTTGTTCTAAACGTCCTGCCAGAAGATTGTCGCAAGTCCTGCCCGCAGTACGCAATTTGTACGGTTTTGCTTGCTGGTCCTTCCAGCAGTACGGTGACCTTCAAATTTGAACTCATACTCACCAGAAGTAGTAAACACTTGGTTAGTGTTTATTAAATAAAAAGTCATGTCGTAGAATCATTTCGTTTAATCAGTCTTTTACTTTTCTTAATATATTATAAACTTGTTTATCTTCTTTTAACTTAACTAATAGGAACTATAATAAGGAACTTTAAATTAATTACTTTGGTATGTCACTTTGTATTAGAAATTACACCTATCACTTACAAATACACTACAAATTAAAAACAAAAACAAGAAATAAATTATAAATGTTTGATTAGGCTGGAATACTACACATTCATTATAATATTATCGCCAAAATGTTGCCGACTCCAGGCCCGGCGCGTCAAAATGTGTCGCGCGAGCGCGAACGCGCTGCCCCCGTGTATACTCGTGCGCCATCGGGCTCTGGCTAACGGTTAGTCGCGTTTTTCGATCTTGGGCACTATTGGGTGAAAGAGAAAGAAACACTCTATTTTTTCGTGTAAATTTGAACTTTGTACAATGTATACTTACGAAACTGTGATCTTTTAATTTTGCGTCCTACCGGAAGTACTTTAAGTCCTGCTTGCAGGACTCCGGGCAATCTATCATTAATGTCCTTGACGTCAAGTATTGTGTGTGGTCTTGTCAAAAAATCATTCAGCTGTTTACTAACTGATATACTTTGTTTTTTTTTTGTCAAGGTGGCAGTAAACCCCCATGCCAGGGTAGCAGAACAACAATACCATAACAACGCGGCGACCTGCAAACTACGTCTGACAGACTCGTATGCCTCGGTTTATTCTTGTACGCTAGGACGACCGTGAAATGGGAGTTTAGTAAGTAAAAAAACATTTTTTTAAATAAAAAAATCTTTTTTGTTTAATTTTTTTTTAAAGATATTTTGTATAATAAAACGTTGAGAGTTTGTAAAATAAAACAATATGTTTGACTACGTTCTTTTATTAGAACCTTAATCGTACTATCACAATGTTATTTTCAATATTAAAACTAAAACATGAGCAAAATTCAAGTCTATTTGTTAAGAAATAAATAAACGTACATATTTTAAATAGATAGTATGATTTATGATGTTACTTTCATAAAATTAGGAAAGTAAAAAACCCGATACAAAAATAAAAAAATTAAAGAATATAACATTATATTCATAATTTGTACTTATTTTTCATTATTTTTGAAAGATTAAAAGAAAATACAATAAAAGTCATAGCCACAAATTCATTGAAAATTATAAGAAAAGTGCGGTTGATTGGCACATTAATGATGTAACAATTGTAAAATAATGTTACATTAGTCAAATATTACGAAAGGTACTAAATATTGTGATTGATCAAATTTTAATAACTACAATGAGTTAAAAACGACGTTCAAAATACAAAAAAAAAACAAGCAACTCAATGCTTGTGTTATGGGTGCTAGCTTAACGGATATACTACTTATATACTTTTTTTTTATTAAATACATACATACTATACATATTTACACCCAGACCCGTCACAGAAATTAAAATTCATCATTTCAATTTCTGCCCGGCCGGGAATCGAACACGGGACCTCTCGGCATAGTAGTCCGTTCTGAACCACTACACCAAACGGCCGACTATATTTGCATTGAACGTCAATTTTTCTTCGTATTTGTATTGAAAAGAACCTTAACCAAGTAGCCTATGTTATAAATAGGTGAACTAAATACATAAAACCAGAACTAGACTAATACTAAATACTCTAATACCTCGTAACAAAGGACGGGAAGGCACTTGAATAATTTACATATTCATAGATGAGGTTTGCTTTCAATTGTTTGTATTTAACTGGTCTAATCTAGGAGAAATATTAGGCTTATTTGATTTATTTAGTACCCAAAATGTACTGTTTGGGTAAATTATGCAATATTCATATTTAGACGATCTTGAAGTAAATGTACCTAACTTATTATTGAGTAATTTAGAAGAAACCATACCATTAAGGCTTGCAATATACATCTTTGGAAAACTAAAAAAAAATAACACAAAAAATTGAAAGACAACACTCATGTAACGACTGATATTTACTTAAATTAATTGTTCCTTGTACACGATACAATTTACATTCAGTTGAAATTCATTTACATATTTTAATTGGCAAGACAATATTTATTTCTATTAACATTGTTAGTTGATTTTATTTTTTTTCTTTATGTTATGTTTCTTACAAAGCCTTTTAAGAACATTATTTGTATTAATATGTAGTCTTAAAATATCAAAAAATATGTACAAAAAATTGCACAGTGGTCAATTATGACCAAAATATTATTATAAAGCTGTGACTGACAGAGGTATTTCATTTTGTGCAAAATTTTGTACGCGGGGTCTTAGGAGGAATATTTATTTGTTATAGACTGAAATAAACAATATTTTCATTTATGTAGGTATCAATTATTCCCAATGCAATAAATTGTACTGTGTACAAAATAAATGTACCATATTACCTTATCCTTTCTTGAACTTCAATAGCAATATACTCGTGGTCAAATGCAGCAGGATCCAAATGATGGTGACTATAAACCCTAGGTAGACTTGCGGTGTTTCAATACCCCAGCCCCTTTGGACCATAGATCTGAAGGACTCTGTTGATGTTGTCAGAGGAAGGATGTAGCTTACGAATCGAAGAATTTTGTGCATGCCTGAAAAAAATTAAAGGTAAGTGTTTTTGTAGTCTTTAGTAAGAATTAAAGGATTCCACGATTATATGGAATTTTGAAAGTGACTCTGCCATAGTGAAAGACATCAGAGAACAAAATTATTTATTGAATCTCTTGGATAGTGAAGAGTCATGTTCGGTAGTTTTATATTCTATCACTAAGTAATGTAGGATTCTAATGGTAAAAGTATTTTTCAAATCGATCCAGTAGTTTCGGAGCCTATTCAATTCAAACACACAATCTAATCTTTCCTCTTTATAATATTAGCTTAGAAGTAGATATAACCGAATATCATGGATAATTTTAGCGATTTTGGAAAGTAACTTACCCTCAATAGGCCAAATGCAGCCACTCAGCATCACCATAGGCAAGAAAGATCCAAGCGCCAAGTACGTGGCAGCTCTATCAGTGTCACAAAGCGTGGCTACTACGAAACCTGGAAAAACAATATCATCAGAATACATTGAAATTCAACTCTTTATGGGTACTGTTAATTATGAAAAATCTAAAACGTTAAAATAACGATATAGTTGTGGCCAATGAGTTGCTGTCATAGTGACATTGACAATACGTCAATGTCACACTAGGATCAAACGTCAGAATAGAGGGACGCGCGGAGACGACTCCGCGCGCTTTTGTGCTAAGTGATGAATTGTATCTAAAATAAGGCAATATAATGTGAAAGATGAGTATCCAGTGTTTTATTTATGAGAATAGATCTACCGGCCTCTAATAGTACCTACTAATTAGGGGCAAATAGAAATGATATATAGGCTTTCTTTGTTTATACAAAGGATTTCCAAGGATTCCCAAAACAACCGGTCCTGCGCTGACCGCATCCAGGTACTTCCTGCGACCTTCACCAGATCGTCTATCCACCTAGTGGGGGTCTGCCCGCACTAGTTACGTACTTTTACGATATCTAGAGTGGTGGTCCATCAACTTACCGAAAGTCATCCCACAGAATCCAGTCAGCATAGTGAGGATGCCCACCCATCCGATAGGCCCGTTCTGGCTGAACTAGACCTATTACAGTATCCAGAGTTCGTTCGTTTCAGCCAAATGACGTCGACTGCTGGACAAGGGCTTTTTCCAAGGATTTCCATAACAACCGGTCCTGCGCTGACGGCATCCAGGTACTTCCCGCGACCTTCACCAGATCGTCCACCTAGTTGGAGGTCTGCCCACATTTTACGATATCCAGAGTTTTGGTCCATCAACTTACCGAAAGTCATCCCACAGAAACCAGTCAGCATAGTGAGGATGCCCATCCATCCGATAGGCCCATTGTGACTGAGCTGGGCCTTTTAAGATACCCACGGGGAGAATGGTCCATCGACTTACCGAAAGTCATCCCACAGAATCCAGTCAGCATTGTGAGGATGCCAACCCATCCGATAGGCCCGTTCTGGCTGAGCTGGAAACCGACGAAGCCCATCAGAAGCACGATGACGGTTTGGATCAACATCACCACAATCTGCACCACCAGTTGGGAGAACAGAATCTCGGTTCCTGGTGAACAAACGAATACATTTTTACTGTATCTACCTTCATTCGTTTCGTTTCGGCCAAAAGACGTCCACTGCTGGACGAAGACTAATGCATCACCATCAATCTCTAATTTTTAAGTAAAGTGACCCGTTTGAAAACAAAATTGCTGTTAATGTGTTACCATAGTTAGGTGTCGCTTAAAATTTGGGGATTGATGATAAAAACGGGCATTAGTCACCCAAAGATTTCAATAACGACCGATCCAACGCTGCCCTCATACAGGTACTTTAAGTACCTACATAAGTGACAATCATAATAAAAATGGTAATTTGCAGTGGCTGAGTAATTAAAACGGGGGATTGTGTTTTGTGGCACTCCTTGATCCCTTAAGTTAACTACAGTCTGTATAGGTACTACATCATCCTTAAAATAGTTATCTTTCAGGCGCAGTCAGGTAAACATAACCAGCGAAGTTTGAAGTATAAAGGCGCCAGTAGATATTTGTTGATAAAATCAGTGATTTGAAAGTAATAGGGAATGGCTTTAAATTTATCTATTGATCCCCTTTGAATTTATAATATGTAAATAACCCTTTGAGACAGCAGTCAATGAGCAAAGTGAACTCAGTTCGAAAACATTTGACATACTGAATTCCTGTCTTATTTTCCCTCCGAAAGAATTCACTGGAATTCCTTCTTCCAAAGCCGTAAAGGCAAAACTTTTGGCCCTCCTTTGCATACAATAAAACAATAATGCGATATCCCCTACTCCGAGATTTCGGGGGAATGTCCCTGAAGTTAACTGAACTCTCTCGGTAACTGTACCTCTAGCACGAAAAACATTCGTCATCTAATCGTTTGGAATTCAACCTTGACTACTTTACGGTGAAATTTCGTAAATTCAAAACCTTTAAATTCATTGACAACGTGACAATCTCTAAAATGAGTTACATGCTACTTTTATGATGTAGGTACATCCCAACATACATACATACAGGATGGTAATGTAATAGGTAGGTACATTACCATGAAAACTACCAACGAAAATTGGCTTAAACGAGATCTAGTAAATAGATTTTTTTAAAGAAATTTAAAAAAAAGTTACTACTCTTTTCCACATGAACACGTAGAGATATTAAATTGAAATTCATATCAAATACTCAGGTCTATAGTACCTTTAAGCTGTAACAAAATCAAAGTTATATACCTACAGGTTTGTACGGAACCCTCGGTGCGCAAGTCCTACTCGCACTTGACCGGTTTTTTAGTTCTCCTTACAGTCGTGGGGGCGCTGTTTAACTCCCATACTTTCGATAGCGATTCGAATACGCAAACGATTCGTAGACGAAAGTTTTTCGTGCTAGAGGTTTTGAAACCAAGCATGAAGCAATACTTTCCTGGTAAAGTTCGTACACCTAAGATTTTCTGTCAATGAACAATGTTTATTAGGGAGTTTGCGAGATTATACCACGAATTTTCCTCTGCTTAATGTAAGACACGTGTTGTCAAAGTCGTGTGATGTTAGGATTTAAGGCCCGGATTCCACCATAAAGTTAATAATATACTTAGCGGAATAGAGCAACAAAGAACTGAGCGAGCGAGATGTCACTAGCAGCAACACTGTGTGATAAAAAGAGATGCGTGATGCCCGTCGCCGTCAATAGAACCGTTTTTTGCAACTATTCGGTTTCGTTTGGCAGCTAGTGGTTGTTGCTCTACTCTGAAGGAAGGAGACGATAGATGTGCGGCGAAGTTGGCAGGCTATTTCTACCAAAGCGGAGCGAAGAAGAGCGGAGCGGTAGAAGAGAGAAGATGTGTGAGCTGGACGTAGCTGTCAGCTATCAGTCTATTAGTCCTCTAGCTATCAGTCCTCTCGCCTCTCGGCTGTGATTCCGATCGGACGTGTGTCGTGCTGTCCCGCGCGAGTGTCGCCGTGCCGTGGGACTTCGCCCCCGGGCTTTGCCCTGCGTGCTGAGGCGCTCCACTGACCTCCGAAGCCCCCTTGCGTCGCGAAGGCATCAGCGTGAGTGATCGAAAAAGTTTTGTTTCTGCGCCGGATTCGAACTCGGGTCCGCTTGGATTTGCGCAGCGCCTGCCCCAACCGAGCCACGAGAACAACGAGCGGCCGCGCCGAATTTTTCAACCACAAGTCAACTGCTACGAGCGCCTACGGATTTTTCTACGAGCGCGCCTTTGCTACGAGGTTCGTCTATACGCGCGGTGCGTTCTACGTGCTACGTTGATTTGCTACGGACACTAGCAGCGTGTGACTATTATTTCGAGCTTCCTTCACGCTATAACAGCCGCTTCAACTCAGCCAAAATGTTGCGCTCACCAACTGACAAATCAAACATAACATACGGCTCGGCTCCCGACCTCAACCAAGGGACTGACGATAGAAGTCCCGATGCCTGCGTCACCTTACGATCCAGTAAAAGACGCCGATGTGACTGTGGCTCCTCTGACGAGTCTAAGCTTGATGTCTTCATTAATAAACTCACATCGTGGAAGCAGGACACCGACAGCAAGCTAACAGGTATACTGGAGTCTATGAACGACATCAAGAAGCAGAATGCAGAATTGCTGGCATCGAATGCAGAGATAGAAAAGTCTATTAACTTCCTATCTGAAAAATATGATGATATTTGTGAACAAATCAATAATCAACAGGAGCGGATAAAGGCTTTTGACCTACGCTTGTCCAGTGCTGAAGAGGCCACGGAAGAGAACAACAGACTTTCCCGTGCCAGCTCATTGGAAATACGTAACCTCCCTATAAAACAAAATCTACCTCAAGAAGAGCTGATTCGAACGTGCGACCTGATTTTTAAGGAGCTGGGAACGGAAGTTGCCCCCCGTGATGTCTATGACATTCGTATTCTGCCTTCCAAACAGGAATCGAAAACTGTTATAGTCACCCTGAACTCAGTGATATTAAAGAACTGTATTCTTCGGGCTTACAAGGACTTCAACAAATCGAACCCCCATGGCAAACTGAGTTCTTCATTGTTGGGGCCTAATTACCCGCGCCAAGTAATCTACATGTCGGAGAACCTTACTGCGCGTACTCGTAGGCTTTTTTATCTGGCGCGAGAATTTGCCAAAGCCGAGAACTATAAACATTGCTGGACAGCAAACGGAAGGGTTCTCCTTCGACAAGAAGATAATGGTAGACTAATAGTCTTGAATAGCGATACCCAACTAACAACTTTAAAGTCAAAAAACTGAAACTAACATTTTTAAATTTATTACTATTGTTATCTACTTATTTAGTTTATCACTCGTTACCTATAATAGCACTTTACTCTTTTAATTTAATTAAAACACTATACCTAAAGAAAACACTTAACACAACCCAATACTTACCTCACTACTCACTCATAACTACATTCTCGAATCATATCCGGTATAAATATTATTCATTTCAGCTATCTAAACCAATAAAAAATTCCTTCTTAATGTCAAATGCACACAACCATACACTCGTTTATTATAATATCACTTTCTTGTCACAAACAGACTCAAAGAGCTCCCTAATGCTGCACCTGTAATTTTTATTTATAAAATTCAATTGTGATAGCGACTTGATCAAAAAAATTGATAAGGTATCAATTGGCCACGCGACAAGGTGTGATCCCTCTGACGTTCGCTCAGTCCTCAACAAAAACTCCTCGGACAAGGCTCTAAAAATACTGACCCAAAATATTCGTAGTATATCAGCCAACATAAATAGCTTTACCACTTTGTTGACTGCCTTAGACACGGAAATGGATTTTATTATCCTTACAGAATGTTGGCTTCAGGGTGATCCAGCTATTCCAACTCTTGACAGTTTCTCTTCATATTCCTCATCCAATCCTTCGAACCAAAACGATGGTGTTGTTATTTTCTATAATAGCTCCATCTCTAGGGTTTCTTTATCTGAACCAAACGTGGTAGATGCGAGCTGTGTGCTCATAGAAATAAAAGATGAAACAGCTCTTCTCGCTATATACCGTCCATGTGCTTTTCGCAGTGCCCAAAATTTTATAAACTCCTTAGACTTGACCTTAACCGGTCTTAAAAAATTCAAAAATATTATTATCATGGGGGACCTAAACATCAATATCTCGTCATTACACCCTGATCAAGACACAGAAAACTATTTAAATATGCTCGCCTATCATGGCTTACTGCCAGCTCACACCTTGCCTACCCGTAATCTTGCCTGTCTCGACCACACTATTATTAAAACTAAACTGACGGTTCACTCCATTATAATCCAGTCCTCGGTCACAGATCATGAAGCAGTTCTTCTTGCTATTGACATAAAAAAGTCTATTGCAGCCCCGCCTGTGTCCCGTAAAAAAATCAATTATTCCCAGCTTCAAGAAACGGTTACCAACACAGATTTCTCTTTTATCCTGGAAATGACTGACCCTAACCTTGCGACGAATATTTTTATCCAAAAACTCCAACTCGCCATTGATATGCACACACAGTCCCATGTCTTGCCTCGACGACGTAGAATTCTCAAGCCGTGGATAACTCCTGGGTTACTAAGGTGTATTCGAAACAGGGACGGAATGCATAAAAAACTGAAAAAAGATCCAAATAACGACATATTAAAGAAAACCTATCAGAGATACCGGAATTTTTGTAACTCGCTACTTAGAAAGGTAAAAATTGCATATGACAGTGAACTAATTAAGAAGGCTGGAACTAATAGCAAGAAGCTATGGAGTGCCATTCGATATGCGACCAACCTTAACAAACCACGTTCAAGCTCCAGCGACTTACTTTCTTGTAGGCCCACCTCAATAGAAGCTGTTAATCATGTAAACACTTTTTTTGCTGGTGTTGGTAAGTCACTCGCCGAGGAGATACTATCGCAATCGGCATCATCGAACGGGCCCCTTATAAAATCAGTCTCACATATCCACTCTACGCAACAGTCCTTTGTTCTACTGAACACTACGACAACTGAAGTAGACTCCCTTATTTCATCCCTCAAAGGAGACTGTGCCATTGGATGGGACAATATCTCTTCTATGTTACTAAAAAGTTGCAAGAACCACTTAGTTCCATATATAACCCATATTTGTAATCTTGCCCTATCGACAGGCTGTTTCCCTGATGCCTTCAAAAAGGCCCTTGTCCACCCTATTTATAAATCTGGTGAGCGAAACCTTACCAGTAATTACCGTCCCATATCTGTACTGCCTGCCCTGTCCAAGATTCTGGAAAGACTCATAAACAACCAATTGATCAAGTACCTCGAACAAAAGAACCTCTTGTCCCAAGGACAATTTGGCTTTAGATCAAAGAGGTCTACGGCTGATGCGGTGCATGAACTCACTGATCATGTCTCCAGGAGTCTGGACAAGGGCAGTAAATGTGTCTCAATCTTTCTGGACCTAGCCAAGGCCTTCGACACGGTTTCGATCCCCATCCTGCTGAAAAAACTGGAAGTGGTTGGTGTTCGAGGTGTCCCACTTGCCTTGTTCCAGAGTTACTTCTCACATCGCAGTCAGACTGTCACAATCGACGGAAATAGTAGTTCTCACCTTCCTATGGAGTATGGGGTTCCTCAGGGAAGCATTCTTGGCCCTACGCTCTTCCTTGTATATATAAATGACCTCTGCTCTCTTAACATCCCGAACTGCAGGGTTATCTCGTTTGCTGATGACACAGCCCTTGTTTTCACTGCTGACACCTGGGATGAAACCTTCCAGTGCGCTCAACTTGGGTTCGATATGGTTTCTCATTGGCTCCGAGCTAATCTTCTCACTTTAAATGTTAAGAAAACCCAATATCTTTCCTTCTCAATTAAAAATATTTCCCCAAATGTTATTGATAACTTTCGTATAGTTGCACACTCTCACTCTGATCCAGCCACATTTCCATGCAATTGTCCTACCCTTAGTTCTTCCGAATCTATTAAATACCTAGGAGTGATTGTAGACAACAGACTTACATTTCAGGCCCACATTAGCCAGACCGCTGGTAGGCTACGCAAACTGATGTATGTTTTTCGAAATCTACGCCACGTTGCAGACCCTAGCCTGGTCAGGACCGTTTATCTGGCTCTCTGTCAATCGCTCCTACTATATTGTTTAACTTCTTGGGGAGGTGCCTGTAAATCTGCTTTGATTAAGTTGGAGAGAGCCCAAAGGGCAGTCCTCAAGGTCTGCACTTTCAAACCTTTGCAATTTCCAACTTATGACCTGTACCAATACTGTGAAGTACTCACAGTACGCCAGCTTTTTATCCTCATAACTGTGTTAAAACAACATCAAATCTCTGGATACGATCCCTGCGTCCAGACATCACGACGTAATCATTTAATAATTCGCTCATCCTCCTTCAAGACTGTTTTCTCACAACGTTTTTTCGGTTTCTTGGGTCCATTTCTGTATAATAAGATTCATCGTAACTTGGATATATACTCTTTAACAAAATTTGAACTGAAATCAAAACTAACAAAATATTTGCAATCATTAAATTATATAGAAACAGAAAATATTATTCTCCCACTTAGATAGACAAGAAAAATTCACTAATACTACACAACACATAAAACACACACACACACACACACCACACACACATACACACACACACACACTCACACAAGCGCGATCTCAAACATTTCTTAGAGTGCTATATTTTGTAATTCGTAAGTTTTTATCTCCAATTTTGTAGACTTTTTTGCGTGTTTCTAACATTGCATGTACAAACGGATCCTCCGAGAGATGAGAGTACTGGTCTCTGTAACACAGGCTCCTCGCCTAGCTCAGACACCAGTCTCTCACAATCTATTATATACATGATGTACTATTTTTATTGTAATACTTTTATGTCAGTTAGATTGTGGAGAAAAATAAAGATTTTTATTATTATTTATTATTATTATTATTGCTATGAAACACCGCACTGCTCCGCACATCTCCGCACCGCCACGCGCCGTCGCCGCTGTCAAATTCTATAGAAAAAACAAGTGCACCCGACACTACTCCGCTTTTCTTCGCTCCATCCATTTCCACCGAAGCGGAGCAGAGTGGAAATGGAATCTTAGTTGGATGGATCATGAATTGGTTGTCGGCCGTTTGGTGTACCTAGTGGTTCGAAACGGACTACTATACCGGAGGTAGCGGCTTCGATTCCCGCACAGTACAAACATTTGTGTGCATGAACATATTTGTTTGTATTGGACTGGGTGTTTTCTATGTATAATAAGTATGTATTTACAAAAAAAAGTATTTAAGTATGTTTAATTCCGTTGTCTAGTACCCATAGTACAAGCTTTGCTTAGTTTGGGACTAGAAGCGCAGTGTAAAATGTCCAAGGATATTTATTATTATTTTATTTATTATTCAAAAAACTTCTCCACTCTGCACCTTGTCTTGGTGGAAGCCAGGCCCTTAGCCTCGCGATAATAGTCGTCCACCTCACGTGTTGTTCAATATCTGCCGAATCCAAAGTCACAGTACAACAGTACTTTGACACAATGTGGAACATTTACCCCATAGTAAAATAATACAAGGTTTAACAATCGTCCGCTTTGCACTCGAGGGAAATCGATACTTTCTTTGAACTCACATTATTTATTTTTTTAATTTCGTTGCGGTTCCAATATTTTTTTTATTGTACCTTAATACAAATGACTAATAATACCGTTAACCCCTCGTGGTAAACTAACTTTCTTTAAACTTGGCCTTCATTGATTTGATTTTTATTGACGTCAAGCAGTAGATTCTGGTTACACAGGAGTGGGCGGTGGGAACGAGAGGTGGGAATAGTTCCTTGGCTTTGGAAGTTAATGGTATTTCAAAGTACAGGCAAAATCATTTACTAAGCACTGAAGCCACGAGCTGGCAGAAAAAACATTATTATAATATTGAGTTTATTACAATAGTGTTCTCTACGTCATAACTATACGTTGAACTCTAACAATAGTGATTGTCGGTCAAGCAACTAACACCAACGACCGATAGAAAATGCCAAGAGGCATTGTCATGGCTTCCATTGCCCATTGATTTCAGTCAGGCTTCCACGTGCCATACGAATACGATCTGTACCTTAAGTAACAATGAAATAATGTAACATAATACGGGACTATTCCCATCTCTCGTTTTCACCGCAGCAACTCCTGTGTAGCCAGGATCTACAGCTTGACCGCCAATAAAAAACCAACCAGTGAAGGTCAAGTTTATCCCGGGGAAAGTGTATGTAATACAATAGTTAAAGTTGTTGCCTAAGAAATAACTTAGCTAGATGTAGAGGACCAAGTAGAATGCATCAAATGGATACCTAAAGCTTCTTTAGAGACCCTGAACTCCAGATACTTTGCGTTTGTTTATAGTTTAAATATGGGGTCATCTTTGATTTACTCATCATCACAATAGGCCTATCCCAATAATTTTCTCATCGCCCGATTGGTAGCGGCCTGTATCCAGAACCTTTCTGCCCCATTCGGCCGTCTGCGTACTATGTGCTCTGCCCATTGCTAGTGCTTACCAGTAATCCCGCATACAAGCGACCGCTCCAGTATTCCCTCGTTCCTCTCAGCTAACAACGCTCCTGATGTCAAGGCGACCGCCAAAAAGTAGATGATCCTGGGCAAAAATAGCAAAATTAGTACGTAAGACCTGTAGGGTAGAAGACAATATTGTAAAATCTTGATTACGTACTAGTCATCGTCTCAGCCAAAATAAGAAGGTCCACTGCTAGACAAAGGCCTCCCCCAAGGTTTTCCACAATGAAAGGTCCTGCGCTGCCCGCATCAGGCTCTTATTTATTTAAACTTTTAACACACATACAAACCTGTGGCGGACTTAATGCCGGATGGCATTCTCTGCCAGTCAACCACGGGTCATGCAGGAAGAGTAAGGCGGTGCTCTTCCCGCGACCTTTACCAAATTGTCGGTCCACCTAGTAGGAGGCCTGTCCACGCCAGTCGCCAGTCGAGAATTTTCCTGCCCCAACGGCTATCGTCTCTACGAGCTATGTACGTAGTACTAGTGACTTACATTTAAACCTAGCAAATGTCCTCTAGATTGTCTGGAACAGATCGCTTTATAGCGATTAGAGAATCCTGGACAATCCATTGTTTTCTTTCAAAGACTATTGTTACTAATTAGGAAGCTAAATGCTTTATATTAGGAGTAGATTCACCACAATAGTCTAGCAAGATCGAACAAGCGTTCCTCGATTCTCCAATCGGCAGTACAATAGCGACACCGCTGGGCTACTGTCGGATTACATAAGTCGGTTTTATTTTGGCAAATTCTTCTAATTTTCATTCATTTTTCGAAACCACAAATTATTCAGAGCGGATTTTAACGGTTAAGAGTTAATAAAATATAATGTAGTACTCAACTCACGTCAAAATTACTCCAGGGCCAGCAAAGTCGGTCAAATTTGGCACTCTCAGTCCAAAAACGGGTTTGTTGAACTGTAACAAAACAAAAAACATCAATTAATTGATATATACCTACCTACTTTTGTAAGCTGACAAAAAATCACTTCTCCCGTACATTTTTAGATGGCAATACTAGCCGATAGCGTCACTATTTCGCCAGTTTATTACCTAAATATCAATTTAAAGGTATTAGGTACTAAGTAATTTGAGTTTAAGGCTACAATCAACTAAAATTACCTAGGTACCTATTCTTTTAGAGTAGTTGTGCCTTCTGAATTTATTGGTTTATGCTCTCAAATACCCAATTTGTCTTTCAGTATAGGTATTAGCAATGTAGACTTTTTTAAATTAGCGTAAAGTTCATTAACAATAATTACATCACTATAGAACTATAGTCCCCAAAAAGGGAATAGGTAGCTACTGTTGTATTTGTACACACTAATAAACGACTAATTTTATATACCATGAACTTTTAAGTACTAAGGCACTCCATTCTAGCCCTAACGTTAGGCTTTATTAGTGGCTATAATCGTTTAATATGGCTCATATAGCCACAACTACCCTACAACACTCATGAGGCTCAAGTTAATGCCCACGAAATCGTTATTCTTAACTGCTAAACAGGTTTAATCAATGTTTTAAATGAAGTTACTGGTGAATAAATAATTAAAGTTTTTCTTCGTGGGTTAGATAAAGATATTATTTATCTGATCTCCCATCCATCATCATCATTTCAGCCACAGGACGTCCACTGCTGAACATAGACTCTCAATGATTTCCAGACCCGTAGGTAGCAGCCTGCATCCAGCGCCTTTCTGCTACCTTTAGGAGGTCATCTGCCCATGTATAGGTGGACGTCCCAGGGTGCGCATTCCGATCTGCGATCCCCCATTAAATTAGTAGAAATAAGTTTGTGTTTTTATGTAAACTTATCATTACGTTTCAGCCAAATCTATATAAATAAAAATGAATTGCTGTTCGTTAGTCTGATTAAAACTCGAGAACGGCTGGGCCGATTGAGCTGATTTTGGTTTTATAATGTTTTTCGTAGTCCAGGGTAGGTCTAAACGGTGAGCAAATAAGGAAAAATTGCGATGGCTTATTTATTGCCTTTAAGGCGGAACAGAGTTCGCGGGGTCAGCTAGTAATAGATAAAGATAGTAAAGACCTCATTATAGGTATGTAATATTAATAATTTAACACAAGAAATATGCAGCTTATTCTGGTCGTCCTAGCATATAAAGTGGAAGTTAAATATAAAGAGCGAGGTCGGCATAGGTCAGGTCGACTTTCAGTCTTGTATTTACCAAAGAAAAAATTCGGGTGCTATTTGAAATAGGCTAGATTTGATACTCGGCTATCTAAGATCGGTAAACAACGTACTAACAAACACTTTTTCTGCTAGTGAAGAGCTAATTTTGGAACTATTATAAATACTAGGGTCAGTATAGGTACAAAATAATGCACGCTGATATCGACAACCTATAAATAAATAGCAAACAATACCAATATATTGTCGGTATACGTTTCATATTTCATTGCCCGAGGTAATATTAAATTACTTTACCCGTATAGTATGGACCAACCAACATCAATGGAAAATGCACTTTAAATGCACAATTATTTAATTTTGTTTTACAGTCCTGAAACCGCAAAAATCGGGAACATAGCTGCTTTCACGTGAATTGAAACGTAATGGGAATTTAAATACAATTACCCTGCATTGTAATTATTGTACACGCAAATAAACTGTATCAAACAAATATAAACCCGCATGAAAATTGGTTCATTAACGTCCCACTGTGGTCAATTTTCAAACTTTAGCGGTAGAAAATTCAACTTTATCAATGTGCAGGTAATCCGAAAAATAAACGATATTTCTATTTTAGGGTTAGTTGTTTACATTATAAAGAAATATCATCAGTGTGCTCTTATCGGTTTCTAAGATTCATTAATTTAAAGTTAATAATCTGTGTGTTGTAGTATTTCTATTTTAAGATAGACGGATTTGTGCGAGTTTTCTTTTGTTATTTGCTAAATACCTATCCAATAGTGAGTTTAGTAAAAAATGGTGATAATTAGTGAAGGTCACTACATTCTATTTTCATATTAACAATTTAAAATCTGGCAGATTTTCATATCATAAATAAATAGGGAATTTGACTACCGTTTTTATACATATTTAGCAGATAAAAAGGAACATAGTTTTTAGGAACTAATTAGAAATAAAAACTTTTGTTATTTGGTCATAGGCTGAAGTGTAACCTATTCAAAAATATCAGTTTTATTTGCGGAAATTTGCAGTTTCATTTGATTTTTTCAATTTTTTAGGCAATGGAAGTGCTATCAAAAACATGGAATTATTTGAATTATTATCAAAAAATCCTCCGATGAAGCTAATGTCCCAGAATAGCAAAGATTTATTGTTTAACTTTATTTTAGACTCTATTGGAGTATCAGAATTGAACATAACAAACCAAAAAATTTTTCAAAATGCAATTCATAATTTTTGTACAATTACTTCAAGATTGTGGCTGAAATCAGCTCAAAACAGTAAAAAATTGCGAAATATCACCTTCACATGCCTTCATAGGATTTTACGAGTGTCTGTTACATATTTCGTAAAAAATACAATAAGAAATAAACAAGCTCGTGGCGAACAAGAAAATTGTAGCAGAGAGAAAAGTACACATTCAAACTCAATTCAAGGAGTAACTTGGTTTGCTAGTTCATGTTCCTAAGCCTGGGTTCGGGAACAGAAATGATGGCAATACTGCTAGATGCTTCTTTGCTAATCCGGGTAAGTATATCGTCAAATATTACCGGAATTGATAGCGATCTAATTGAGAGGTTCGGTATCATCTTAAAAACCCTTATCTCTGGTTACAAAATAAATAGCGTCAAATTCGGAGAATATGCTAAAGACACTGCTATGAAATATGTTGATCTTTATAATTGGTATTCTATGACACCAACCGTTCATAAAGTTTTAGTACACGGCAAAAACATCATAGACAATTTCATACTACCAATCGGCATGCTCGGAGAGGACTCGCAAGAAAGTCGCCATAAAGACACCAGAAAAATGACCAGACAACTAAACAATGAAGATCTCATTAAAATACTGCTTCTATCTTCAGATCCCATCATGTCTAATATGAGATCTATAACCGTGAATAATAAGAACACCTTGTCAGCTGAAGTTCTAAATTTGTTACAAGAACCAGAAGTCGTAATCATTGAGGGATGACTTTCACATACCTAAATTATGTATAAAATAAAAGTATTTAACGTTTAAGCATGATATTCTATATAATATAATTAAGTACCCCTAAATTCTTAAAATTTACCACTGTGACGTCCGTATTCACAAACATTACCTACTATGAGGTCTCACGGTGCGCGTGGTCGCACAGGGTGACACACGAACCAATCACAGAGCTCTATTCAACGCTGTGCGTTCAATTTACTGCTTCACTTAAGCAAGCATCGTTTGTGAATACGGGCGTTACTTTATTTCACGCGCGTTTTAATTCAGTAAAATGAGAGGAAACTCTACCTAGCAATTTTTTTGCGGTTTCCTGGTTTCTGAGCTGCCAAGCCGGGATTAAATTAGTTTTCTTACAAATTAGTTCAACGTTGGAAAACTTGGCACACTTAAATGTTAACTTGGAAACACGTAAATTAAAATGCCAAGTCGCTTATGCGTCTTTTGGCACAGTTTACTTATTTTTAAGAAACACAAATACTCAATGTGATTTTAAAGTAGAATCATTTGGATTAAATAAATACTTTCCATTTTATTTGTATCTGTTCTAAGATATATAGATATATAATATCAGTGTGCTTGCCATGAGTTAACGTTAGGTGTGCTCGCTAGCGACTACGTAAAAAAATGACATTAATTGTATGACATATTGTGCAGCGCCCCTAGCGGCTACTTTCAAGAAACAAAATCTTCATAGAGATTTTTGACGTACTCGCTAGCGAGCACACCTAACGTAAACTCATGGTAGGTGCACAGACCTAATCTTTGTAAGATTTAAGTCACAGTTTAGATATCAGTGATCAGTACTAGTACATCACTAGCCTTCGAAGTCACAACAAAACTAGCTGAGTTGGTCAGTTCTGTGTAAACACAATCGAGTGACCCGACTCCGTTAACTTTTAGTGCCCTAAAAACACAGTCGTTTGTGAAACTAGAACTTTTTAGTTACTTTGTGTAGTAGGTATTGTGGATTAGAAAGAAATAGCAAATAAGTAAATAGACCATAGTCCGGTCGCCGAGCACGAAACTCTACTACTCTACTTTACGTGCTCGGCGACCGGACTTTACATGGCACTGCTGTGCTATGCAATACACTGATACACTATAAGTAGTAACTTTAATTTTCAAATACAAAACGTCTACTGCTGTACAAAGAAAAACCCTTAGGGCAGGGATTTCCATAACAACCGGGCTTGTTCTACCCGCTTCCAGACTCTTCCAGCGACTTTCACTAGATTTTTGGTCAACTGAGTGAACGGTCTATTCAAAAAGTCTATTAAGAAGTCCACTATGATCACCTAGGTGACCTTATCCATGGCTGATCAAAGGACACCAAAGTGTCGCATGGAGTCCACTTTGATCACCTGGGTCTTCCGTCCCATGGTTGCCACCGTTAACGTTTCTACCCCAACGCCATCTCACACTGGGTTGGTACGTGCTATCACTTAAGTTTGACAGTTGAATCTAGTAGATCGTTTCATCCACGAAGACGCGCCCCACCATTCCTCCGCTAATGTTTGAGTGTTATCGGTACACGCTAAATTATCCATGAATGCACACGCACACTACAATAACGACGCTCGGATTGCTCGGATCAATATCCCCGCAACCCACGCTTCCCTCGACCATAAAATGGTGGGGCGCGTCTTCGTGAATGAAACGATCTATATGTACCTATAATATACTTACATGGACAGGGATAGAGAGCAACCTCTTGGGCAGGTCGCACTGCTCCGCCATGTGCTCGGTGGCCTCCATAAACGACTCGCTTATGTCCCGTGCCAACATCCATTCGATTTGTTTGTCTGTGGACAAGAGAATTGTAGTTTTATAGAAGTCGTCGTTTCAGCCAAATGCCGTCCACTGCTGGACAAAGGCCTCCCCCAAGATTTTCCACAATGAAATAGATAGAAGTCATTTAAGGCAATTAGTTCTTTGCAGTAAACATTTTCAACTCTATCACTGCTTCAGGACAATAATGTGCGCCAGTGCTTGAAGCGTGGTCAACATGGGGCAGAGCTTTGCGTATTGAAAATGAGGGCTATCGTTTTAGCGCTTACCAGTTGGCGCTACTGTAGAGTATGGTCATGTTACGTGGTGCAAGTTTTATTGTTGAGTATAAAACGATAGCCTTCACAAGCTTCAACTACAATAATCGCCATCTCCGGCGCGATCAAAAGCCACTGACAGGTCGCGCGACCTATGACAGTTGACGCGACCTGTCATTGGCCTTTGATCGCGCCGGCGATGGCGATCTGTACACGTTAGTGTGGTTGAAGCATCAGTGAAATCGCATGACGCGTCTTCCGCGCCACGTCACATCGCATCAAATCGCATCGCTGCATTACGCGAGTGTATTTGTATGCTAAACCCGCAGTAGTTGGGCAGTGTTCCCCAATTTAACAAACCGCTATTTTAGATAAAAGCCACGTAGGGGCAAAAGAGTGGGAAATACCTTACAATGCAAGTTGGTCCGATATTTAGCCGAATTTCCAAACAAAATCTCCCACCCTTATACACTCAACATCAAATAAACCGCACCTTCCGCGACGCGAACTTTAAATATTTTCTTTTGACACAATCATGGTACCCCAACAATATTGGTTTTATTTGAAAGCCCAATAAATATCCTTAAAGAAAAATACATTTCATTTCTAAATAAATGATTAACATTTACCATAAATGTGACTTGAATATAGACCTCACTTTGGGCTCACCTCTGGGATCAATTAGACCAATTTTTATGGTTATAAAACCAAATAAAGATCTCACGTGTCCTCTTTAACAGATGGATAGCGATTAATCCCAACTTACTTAACAGTTTTATAGTCATAAAAAATGGCTAAGCGTAACTACCTATTTTTTGAAGAAGTGACTCTGGATCCTTGTAAAGACACATTTTTGGGGTAAAAACCTTTCTTTTAATGAAATGAAGTTTAGAACTAGGCTTTCAAATGGTACCAATGTTGGTGGGAAGTGGGGATGCATACGTTTGATAAGTGCTTGTCGCGGGAGGTGCGATTTATTTGATGCCGAGTGTATATTACAACAAACGTTCCATTATCACAAATCTCTATAAAGCCGACGAATTCGATTCCACAAATCCACACCCTTTATGTATCAGCAATAAATTAACGGAAGCCCTCAGAAGGGAAACATTGCTTAAGCTGATTGACTGTTTAATCAAGGGTGAGAACAATAAAGCCGCATTATAATGAGGGCAGTTGGCGTGTATTCTTAGCGTTTTAAATTCCATTAACGACAATTAAACTTGGCTTTTTTTGCGGGAAAGTAGTTTCAACCTTGTTTAAATGTTTCGTCGTTCGTCGTTTCAACCGAATGACGTCCACTGCTGAACAAAGGCCTCCCCCAAAGATGTCCACAAAGACCGCCCGCATCCAGGCACCTCCCGCGACCCCCACCAGATCGTCAGTCCAACTAGTGGGAGGCCTGCCCACACTACGTCTTCCGGCTCGGTCTCGTTTAAATGTTTAGCCGAACATTTTGTAATTATGGTAAACGTGCGTGGACGTGCTTGAATGTAGTGAAATAGTGCATATTGCATGTTCAAGATCTCTCAAGAAATCTGTGCCAGGTCTAAGTAAAATACCACATCTTCATTAGAACTCAAGGGTACCTAACGGGACTATTCCCCACCTCTCGTTCCCACCGCTGCAACTTCTGTGTAGCCAGGATCTACAGCCAGGAATGTCATCTAGCATACATTAATTATAATTCATTTCATCATTATTTTAACAAACTTTGCACTTGGCAGGACATACTTGACACTGGCTATTATGCAAAAAATACTAGCCAGAGCTTTCGAATTTAGTTACTCAATAAAATTTGTTTCCGACGTCTTCTTAAAATATTTTATTCTTAGCTTGGTTTTTTAATAAAATTATAAGAGGACAAAATAATTGATCATTGCGAGCATGCTCTTAAAGTGAAGTTGTAATACCAACGTACTTGTGCTAACGAACCAAATGACACAAAATTCTGTTGAAGAAGAGAAAAGTGCTCTCAAATAATCTGAAAATTCTACCATTCGGGTATTGACTGATGTATATCGCAGTAGTATCTAGGTACGGATGAAAGCAAGTCTAGCTAGTCTGTGGTGTGGTGGTGTCTTATTATGTAGTTTGTAAAAGGTGTTATTTTGCGTTAAAATTATCTGAAATTTTTACAGTCGACACTACACAACTGATAGACTGACATCCGTATTCACAAACATTACTAGAGGTCTCGCAGTGCCCGTAGACACTCAGGGTGACACACGAACCAATCACAGAGCTCTATTTAACGCTGTGCGTTCGATTTGCTGCTTCACATAAGCAAGCATCGTTCGTGAATACTATTGCAAGCATAAGATAGGTAGTATGTAAATTCGAATAGCAACAGCCTACGCGATATAAAAATAAGAGGAACTTAACCTAAAAACTTCACGACCTATATTTAAAGATGAAACGAATCCAGAAGTACCAATAAGTATCAAAGTAGTTTCAATTTCATAGTGATTAAAAGTTTTATCCCTACTGCGATAAATTACTCGCCAGCGTTTTGCCGGCTAATGAAAAAGTATTGTACCTACTTCAGACTTTCAAGTTCTTAGGGAGCTTTTAAAAAGAAGACTGATTATTAAGTAGTATGATAATGAAATACGTGCATACAGTTTTTTTTACGCCTTAGGCCCTTAGATTTTTACTGAAAATCATAAGGTCTTGTTATTTTTAGTGAATTAAATTATGTGGCTAACCGCTGGCTGGTATAAAATTGTTTGAGCATCCATAAATAAAATGGTAGCACAAAATAATATGCAATATTTGAATTTATCGACTGAAAGCTCTTTATAGAGTAAAAATTCTCCAGGAGTTCTATTTTTCCTAATATTTTTGTATTTTCCTAGTTTTTTTATTTTTACGAAAATATGTAAAATTTATCAAAATTATTCTCTATTATTATTTTTATGTTCATAAAGATAGTTGCTTTTAGTGACCATAACAATTCTTGGGATAAACCTAATACCCTTTCTGAAAGCCAAGAAACCATGTTGGAATGATCGCCCATGGGTCTATCCCATGCTCATGTTACGAGCTATCAAATTTCCATAACGGTTCCCGGAATAATAATTTGTCTATGCTAATCGATTGGAGACTGTTTGTTTGTAATGGGTCATTGACTGAACGGATTCTGAGAAGTATTTCATTAAAGTCCTTGGATAAAGCTTTAATATTTCCGAAAGAATAATATGTCAGTTTTAATAAGATTAGAGTAACAGCTTCTGAGAAAAGCATTAACTTCCTGTTGAGAGTAAATGCAAGATTTCAATGAATAAATAAATAAAATTGACTATAAAGGGCTCCAGAATAACTTTGTCCAAAAATGCATATTTTTAATGAGAATTAGTGGAAAAAGAGAAACAAGTGCAACCCAGTTTTTCGAGCACCATTGGATTCAAACGAAGAAAGTAAGAAAGAAATGTACAATTTATCTCAAGGAACCTAACAACATACAAAAAAACATTGTAGATCTATACATGACCGATTGCGATGTTTAATGACGATATTAACCGAACTATGTAGATGAAAACGTATACAGAACTTTTAGTGCGCAAACCAGCACGCGCTTGACCAATTTATTCATAATTAACGATCATCAAAAACTTGCCAGAACCCCAAAAATCATCAGTCCTGATCATTTATCGGTTCGCCGCCATAAATCTAATTTGTATGCAAACGAGCCGCACCGCATTCTGGCCATACATCAGAGTTTACATTTTAGTTGCAAATTCTACTTTATTACAACGGCTTAAGATGCTACTGTGTTAGGCTTAATATGGTGTCATCTGGGCAAACGAAGCGATTCCACGGAGTGCCCGCAAACGAAAATATTAGAGGATTTATCCTGCCTCTCCCGAAAAAATTAAAGCCGCCAAATTGGTGTTTTAATTGACCCCTCACTCGAAGCTTTTGGCAAATGGGGCTTGGGCTTTGTTTTGGGAATTTGTTACGTGTTGGTGTTAGATTACAATTGGCATCAGTGGTATTCTCTGAACTGTAAACGTACATTTTCCTCATTGTAAATGAAAATAACATTTTGAGATCGTTTTAGGAAAAGTCTTGTTCAAACGCAGTTAAGAAGTGATAGGATGTCTTTTAATTTTATGTTTGATGGCTGAAATAGCTTCTTAATTTCACACCGCGGCACCGTCACAATACGTCTACATTCGTAAATCGTAATGGAGTTTGAATTCCTTTTGGAGTAATCGGGTAAAAAGGGCTGTCCTAAAGAACGCTCTGTAAAGGATCGTTCATTTCAGCTAAATGAACATCCTCTGCTAGACAAAGACCTCCCCCAAGGATTTCCATAACGACTGGCCCTGCGCTGCCCGCATCCAGGTACTTTCCGCGGCCTTCACCAGATCCTCAATCCACCTAATGGGAGGCCTGCCCACACTACATCTTTCGGCTCGTAATAGCGACCTGAGAATTTTTCTGCCCCAGCAGCCATCAGCTCCACGAGCTATGTGTCCCGTAAAGATTCACTTACCAGCATTATCCATGTTGATCTGTATCCCCGAAGCGTTAACGGTATAGTCGTCAACGTGCCGGCTGTCCTGCAGACTCTGCGAAGGTCATGACCACACGAGCTTTGCTTTTGATTTACTTAACTACACTCAAAACTCATGACCTACCCTCCGATACACTTGGGTAAAAAGGGCTATCCTAGTGAACTACATAATATTGTGCAGGATCACTAACTATCACGCCGCCTGCCTCCAGTAAGGCAATAGATGCAAGCAGCTACTTTTATATTGTAGTCGTCTGTCCACCTTGAAGGTGGACGACGTACGCTGTGGCCTCCACTCCAGAACCTTGCTGCCCCATCGGCCGTGCGTTCTGCGTGGTAAGTGTCCATTGCCACTTAAGCTTGCTGATTCATCGGGGTATGTCAGCGACTTTAGTTCGTTTACGAATCTCCTCATTTCTGATTCACTTACCAGCATTGTCCATGTTGATCTGTATCCCCGAAGCGTTAATAGGCCAGTAGAATTAAACACAAAAATTGATTAAATCGGAAATAATTCCTACAAAAGATTTTTTTGCTTTAATGGCTTCATTGGTTGCCCATTAAGACTCTCCTAAGTTTTCGACTTCGACGGAGTTGTGCTTAAGTGGTGGGGGCCCCCGAAAGGGGCGTTTTTTCGGTTTTCCGGTTATACCGCGTAAAGGACTTACCCTATCGAAAAGTGGTCTGCATGACGGTTAAAGGGCACTTAATCCTGCATTGAATAAGACCAAATTCATATGTTTTGGACAAACCGTTCTCGCGCTAAAGTTCGGCAAAGTAGAAAATATACGTATAATTAATGACCCTCTCCACGTCCAATGGCTTGTTACCCACATGCTTCCAAGCCTTGTAAAGGGTCGCCTTAACCAGTGTAACCCTAACAAGGCTCACGAGTTTGATTCGCTTATCCTTGTTCGTCCCAGCCGTTCCTTAACTGCGGTTGCTGCACCTCTTCCTGGCACTCTCCTAAACGACTCTGTGTTACCTAATGTGGCTGCCCCTCTTCCTTGTACCCTCCTGTACGATTTCATTGCTTAGCCATATGCCTGGTCCAAGGTTCGACGCCACAAAATCAACTTCGTACGAGTGAAAATAGTTTAAATACTATTTCCCGTGCTTGCAACATTTTTCTTTACTGCTTCGCCTCTATTAGTCGTAGAGTGATTGTATATATCCTATAGCCTTCCTCAATGTATGAGCTATTCAACACAAAATAATGATTTAAATCAAACTAGTAATTCTTAAGATTAGCGCGTTCAAACAAACAAACAAAAAACTCTTCAGCGTTTTAATATGAACTTGTTGTTGTTGATTTTTGGCGTCGAACCTTAGACCAGGCATACGGCTAGGCAACGTAGTCATGCAGGAGGATACAAGGAAGAGGGGCAGCCACAGTAGGTAACACAGAGTCGTTCAGGTGAGTGCCAGGAAGAGGTGCACCAACCGCAGTTAAGGAACGGCTGGGACGAACAAGGATAGGCGCATCAAGCTCGTAAGCCTTGATAGGGTTACACTAGTTGAGGTGGCCCTTTTCAAGACTTGGAAGCCTGTGGGTAACAAACCATTGGACGTGGAGAGGGTCATTAATTATACGTATATTTTCTACTTTGCCGAACTTTAGCGCGAGAACGGTTTGTCCAAAACATATGAATTTGGTCTTATTCAATGCAGGATTAAGTGCCCTTTAACCGTCATGCAGACCACTTTTCGATAGGGTAAGTCCTTTACGCGGTATAACCGGAAAACCGAAAAAACGCCCCTTTCGGGGGCCCCCACCACTTAAGCACAACTCCGTCGAAGTCGAAAACTTAGGAGAGTCTTAATGGGCAACCAATGAAGCCATTAAAACAATAAAATCTTTTGTAGGAATTATTTCCGATTTAAAAGCTAATTCTACTGGACTATAACGGTATAGTCGTCGACGTGCCGGTTGTCCAGCATCCTGTCCTGCAGACTCTGGGAGTAGTTGGCTGCGAAGGTCATGACCACACGAGCTTTGCTTTTGATTTACTTAACTACACTCGAAAATCATGACCTCCTCTCTTCCTCCTCTATCCTCTGATACACTTGGGTAAAAAGGGCTATCCTAGTGAACTACATAATATGCAGGATTACTAACTTTCATGTGCCCTGCATCCAATAAGGCAATAGATGCAGGCTGTTACTCTTATATTGTAGTCGTCTGTCCACCTTGAAGGTGGATATCCCACGCTGTGGCCTCCACTCCAGAACCTTGCTGCCCCATCGGCCGTGCGTTCTGCGTGGTAAGTGTCCATTGCCACTAAGCTTACTGATTCATCAGGGTATGTCAGCGACTTTAGTTCGTTTACGAATGTCCTCATTTCTGATTCACTTACCAGCATTGTCCATGTTGATCTGTATCCCTGAAGCGTTAACGGTATAGTCGTCGACGTGCCGGTTGTCCAGCATCCTGTCCTGCAGACTCTGGGGACAGTTGACTGCGAAGGTCATGGCTAAAACCTTACCTACACTAGGGCAATGTTCCTAGTTTTGTTCCTCTGGATTGAGGATTGGACATGTCCAATCCTCACTAGGGCATGCCCTAAACTACCCTACCCGTGGAGGATCACTTACCAGCATTGTCCAAGTTGATCTGTATTCCCGAGGCGTTAACGGTATAGTCGTCGACGTGCCGGTTGTCCAGCATCCTGTCCTGCAGACTCTGGGAGTAGTTGGCTGCGAAGGTCATGACCACACGAGCTTTGCTTTTGATTTACTTAACTACACTCGAAAATCATGACCTCCTCTCTTCCTCCTCTATCCTCTGATACACTTGGGTAAAAAGGGCTATCCTAGTGAACTACATAATATGCAGGATCACTATCACGCCGCCTGCATCCAGTAAGGCAATATGTAGACTGCTACTCTTATATTGTAGTCGTCTGTCCACCTTGAGGGTGGACGACTTACGCTGTGGCCTCCACTCCAGAATTTTGCTGCCCCATCGGCCGTGCGTTCTGCGTGATGAGTGCCCTGTCCATTGTCACTTAAGCTTGCTGATTCGTCAGCTATGTCAGCGACTTAAAATCGTTTACGAATCTCCTCATTTCTGATTCACTTACCAGCATTGTCCATGTTGATCTGTATCCCCGAAGCGTTAACGGTATAGTCGTCAACGTGCCGGTTGTCCAGCATCCTGTCCTGCAGACTCTGGGAGTAGTTGGCTGCGAAGGTCATGACCACACGAGCTTTGCCTTTGCGGGCTGCTGCTATGGCTTCTTCTGTTGTTGGGTAGTAAACCTGAGAGACGATATAAAGGGATGAAAATGGAATATTTAGCTTTGATTTAGCATAAAAGTACGTTTATCTGGTAAATGATATCATGAATAAGAAAAATTTGTCGTTAAAGGTCAGTGCCAAAGCCAATCCATGTATGGAAGTTGGATCAAGTGCTGCCCAGAATGAAACCATAGTGCATTTTGTTCCTAAGGCCAATACTAATTTGTAAACCGAAGCGCACTGAAATCTATCCCTGGAGTTAAGAGAAAAAAGAGTTTTTTTTTTAATTATTTACATACAAAATATCATCGATGTATACGTATTACGCATAAGATTCCGCGATTATGGCATTAAATAACACTCGCTATGTTGAACTTACTGCATCCGTACACCTTACTTTAGTACGACTTCGACATTCTTCATAAGCGATCAAGCCTGGCACTATCCTTTCAGGTTCATGATAAAATAGAACGTAACGGCCATTATAAACTTAATCCATAATACAAAATAAACTAGGTAAGTTAAATTGTGACAGAAAGCCGAATTGCTTATCTGATTCACTTTTAGCGTTTACTAGAGATAATTTTCTTTAAGCACTGGTGATTTGCAAGAATATGAAGAAGACCACAAATACCTAGCTTGTATTTCGAATAAAATATGATAATGAGATTCTAAACCAAGCGAAGTATCAAAGCTAAGATTGGTTGAATTTCAATTGAAACCATGTTTGATACATAGAACTTAGTGTGATGTTTCCTGATTAAGGCCCAGCTACAGATGATAATTTTTCTACACATAAAGATGGTAAATTCCCAAAATACTCACCAAATTACTTTGCCTCCTATGGAAGAAGTCCAAATACCGACAGCTGAAGTTCGTTATTTCCCATTCATACGTTTCTTTGTTCTGCGGACACAACTCTTTATTGTAGTCGCAGAGTACTTTGGTGCTGTTGATCTCATAGTTGACGACGGCGATTGGTAACTCTTCGGGGTAATGGCCGATGGCAATGCAGAAGAAGAACATTTGCGAGACGGGTAGTAGGATTATGAAGCAGAGTAGTCTGCGGAAGAGAGTATTTTGTTGTAAATAAAAGTAGTAATGGTTTCGGCCTCCACATTCATTTTTTGAAGTCCGTATTGACAATTATTTTCTTTTTCTTACTAAGTTCTCCATGACCGATCTCACAAATCTTCTACAAAAATTAAGTTTTATACGAATAAGTTCAAAGATCATAAATGTTATCTCTTCTGTAAGTATCATTTTAACTTAGTGCTTTTAGATCATGGCTTATTTAAAAGACCGGCTACCTGATAAATTAAATACGAAGTAAAAGTCTAAGGTGGATTTGTTTTTAAGATGAGATTCAAGATCGATTGAGGAAGGATATGCCTAATCTCATTGTGTAATAGAATGATTTGCTTCATTAATTGAATCTAGTATTAATTTTATAAAAATAACAAAATTCTCACCCAAAATTCCTCAGCAAGCTCATCGCGTTTTTCCATACCAACGCCTTCATATGATGCGCTTTAACCGGCTTGATCTTATCGAATATAGTCTGGGACGGTACAGCATTTGCCGGCATGTCCACCGGTGGGACAAACTCTGGGGCGACCGCCACTCCCTTGCTGTGGATGGAGACATTGTCCCCGAACTCCCCTGATATTTCCCCTATTTCTGGCTCTTCGGCGTCTGTTGCTGCTGGGTTCTGGAAAGATGTATTTGTAATGCAAAGGTAGCCTGGAAGACAATAGATTTTTTAACCACCTACTTTTTTTACTACTTGATCGACCACGTATGTACAACATCACTTTAGTGAACGATTCATTCTCTCAAAATGTATTCATTTTGCATTCTTGGGTTTCAATCAAAAAGTTGAAGTAGCTTCTTCAGAAAACATTCTTCAGAGGGCTCAGTGTGAGTTTACATCAAACGTTGTCACTAGTGAGCGCGTTAAAAAAATATAATTATGAAAATTTTAATTCTTGAAAGTTTCCGCTAGGGGCGCTGTACAATCCGTCATACATTTGATGTCATTTTTTTACGCGCTTACTAGTGAGGACGTTTAAAGTAAACTCACACTAAGTCTCAGAAATATAGTTATCTTATCATTAATAGTACATCCAGGAATATGTCTTGACGACTGAATTATGAGAGCTATCAGCTCCATGTTCTTCTTCGAGGAAACTTAAAAGTATTCATCAGAATAATAGCAACATCCTTATAAGTACTTACGGCCATAGCAGGTAGTTCCACCTTATCCACGACGTCAGCAAGAATGCTTGACCTCCTTCTCTTGCCTCTGTTCTGCAGCACTGATAGCTTGAGGAACACGTCTTCAAGACTGTCGGCTTGGTAGCGACGGATCAGCTCGGTTGGAGACTCCTCGGCGAGGAAGCGGCCTCCTCTCATGAGACCGATCTAAAAAAAGGTTAACATAGATAGATAGTTTTTGTTGTGGGAAGAAACTGTTTTCCACCGAGTTTCTAGAATCTAAAAGGAGTAACATGATCCCTTCGTTTGTTAATGAGGGCTATCGTTTTTATATTCAACAGTTGGCACCCCTGGCGATTGACAGGACCTTACTCTACAGTGGCGCCATCTTGATGAGTGCAAATGCGATAGTCCTCCTACCACTTTAGCGCTCACCAGTTGGCGCCACTGTCTTCGCTACTAGCAAGTGACAGGACCTTACTCTACAGTGGCGCCAACTGGTGAGCGCTAAAACGATAGCCCTCATTACTGTACGTGTACATTCTACCTTTCTTTTATACAAGTAAACTGCAAGCTTTGTTTAAACTATTTAGTCGACTCATTGATGAGTGGTCTCAATGAGGGCTATCATATGTGCACTCCTTAATTCACTCTATTGATGAGTGATAGGAGCTTGCTCGTTACTAGCACCAATTCTATGCAATACGATAACCCAGCTAACTAGCACAAATAGTGGGTAAGTACACTAAGTACATAGGTACTAAACTCTATCTGCTTAATTACCTACTCTTGCGCTCCTCAGTGTTATACCAGCGAGTAATATTACCATAACAGTGTCACAAAGTGGCCCAAATTAGTCACTGAACTATGATAACTCTTTAAGTCATTGACTACAAACAATAGCAATTGCTGAAATTAATTTTTAGCACTGGAAAATGCCAGATCAAATATCATTTTAGTAGCTCAGACAGAAAAATCAAGTATCGGTCTTGAACTAGTAAGTAGATCGTTATTTATTTCCCACGTTTCTTCAAAACGTTGCAAACAAGAAATAAAACTCACTGGTCTTTGAAATGAATGCTCTTCAGGCTTTATTCTTTATTCCTTTTCAATAAAATAAGAAATAAACTGAACTACATACAAATGATCTCAGCATTGGGGATTCAAGATCTTGCCTGCAAAGTTTCATTTCGTAATGAGATGTCTTCCCACTTAGTAGTTTGTTGGATGTCTGCCATCTTTTTTAAGCTCGCAATTAATTTAAATAATGAATTGGTGGTTTAATTAGGCAAATGTTGCTTTTAAATCCTATTTAGAAAGGAATTCCCACTTCTATGATAAGCTTTGGATAAGTTTATACATAGATTTTGCATATTATAATATTTTATATTTTTGTCTAATTTATGGTCAGTTAACACCATTATCTTCTTCTAATGTCACTGATTGACTGACTCACTCATCACGAAATCTCAGAAACAAGTTCCTTTTAGGACGTAGGTGCTCACTAAGAACGGGTTTTAAGAAACTTCCTACCCCCTTAGGAGTAAAACGGGATCCACGCGTACGAAGTCACAGACGGCCGCTAGTGCAAAACCACGGACAGACAGACAGACAGACATATCGAAACTATAAGGGTTCCTTGTCAGGACTACGGAACCCTAAAAAGCTCTTAAAAAGTATGTCAACTGACTACTGGTGCCAAGACAACTTGTCCGATTAGCCCATTTGCGAAAATAGTTTCCTCAATGTAAAAGTTACTTGGAAGCCGACTAAATCAAGTAATTACTTGAAACTTTAGGAACTTGGGAGTTTTAATGGAAATGTAGTTTGGTTATTAATTGGATTCATTAAGTTTTACGATAAGTACTGGACAAGGTGCCAAATAATAAAGCCCAAAGTTTACTTACTAAGAATACTTATACCATTTTGAATCCTACTAATATTATACATGCGAAAGTAACTCTGTCTGTTTGTCTGTCTGTCTCTCTTTCACGCCTAAACCAGTAAACGGATTTTGATGAAATTTGGCATAGAGATAGTTTGAGTCCCGGGAAAGGACATAAGATAGTTTTTATCCCGGCTTTTGAAACAGGAACGCGCGTGATATAGTTTTTCTAAGACAGACAAAATTCCACGCGGGCGAAGCCGCGGGCGGAAAGCTAGTTCTAAATAAGTAGGTATATCAAATTATAGAAAAACTTGGAAAAATAAACTGTCTCAGCTAAGAATTGAGCCTACACGAGCTTTCTTGTTAGTTAATAATAAAGAAAGAAAGAAACAAACATTTATTGCATTAATAAGTACTATCGCATCACACCTTACTCTATTATTATCTTTTTAAGAACTACCATTATGACTATCCTAGTATCATAAGTCTCTCTACAATTAAGTTGAATTAAACAGCATTTACCTAAAATATCTGCTTACAGCGCACTTTTTGAAAGATTTTATACTATCTGGGAATCGAACCCAAACTTCAGTGTCAACAGCCACTAAGTCACTAACGCCCGTATTCACAAACGATGCTTGCTTATGTGAAGCAGCAAATTGAACGCACAGGGTTGAATAGAGCTCTGTGATTGGTTCATATGTCACCCTGTGCGTCCACGCGCACTGTGAGACTGTGTAATGTTTGTGAATGCGGGCGTAAGGCCCAGAATAGACGGTGAAACGCAACTGCAGCGAAACTGCAACTTTCTGATGATTCTTATGAATGAAACTGAAACTGAAAGTTTCAAACTGGTCGCGTCATGTGTGGTCTCTCAACGGACGCTATGGCGGAAACTTAGGTGCAACTCAAAAGTAACTAGCAGTTGCAGTTTCGTTGCAGTTGCGTTTCACCGTCTGTTCTGGGCCTAAGACGTTTTAACTTATTACTTAACAAAGTGTAGTAATACTCACAACATTTGCTTGTTTAGTTTCGTCGATATAATGTGTTGTGATGATGACGGTAGTTCGACCGCCATTCGATATGTTGACCAAGTGGTCCCAAATGCTGGAATGAACAAACAAAAACAAAGAATGAATATTGTATCAGCGCAAATTGGAACACAACAGTTCTCAGAAAAAGGGGAGAAAGAAATGAAAATAAAAATGCTGTTTTGGGGTAATTAAAGAGACAGACTGTAAAAAACGCAAAACTGGGGTAATGGACAAATTCAAAGTCAAAATTTCTTTATTTTTATAGACTATTTAAATAGTACTTACAATTCGTCAAATATTTTGATCTTAAGGAGTCTACATGTCTCTTCTCTTTTTGACCTACCAGCGCTTGAAGACCAACATTTGGCAAGTGCTGAGAAGAAGCACCGCAAGAAACTCAGACATATTTGGAAATATTTTTCTGACACATACAACAGGTAAATTAGAATAAATTATTCTTCCCCTATCCTAAAATGCTGTGCCGTAAAGGTAAGTAACTATTATTCTGAATACCGCTTACCTTTGTCTTAAGACTGGATCCACCCCAACTGTGGGCTCATCCAATATCAGCAGTTCAGGGTCATGAAGAAGAGCAGCAGCGAAAGATACACGCCTTTGCTGACCGCCTGATAAGTTCTTGACGAATCTGTGAAAACAACAAGTAAGAAAATAATGAAATATCTACGGGTGGTCATTCTGATTCGATCCTTGGTCGTGTTAATTTTACGTCTTAAAAATACACGAGAAGATACATGTTGTTACTTGTTTTGTTTGAGCCGTTAAGGAGTCGTGGCATAACTGTATCACCTATCCAACATAGATCCTCATCCAACTAACTGCTTATTGCTTTGGTGTCCTGTGGAGGATTTCCTTCCTGGCCATACGGGCATGGGGTGGTCTGATATTTACATATTGTTACGACATACACGTTACATTGGTAATCATCTTAGGATTGAGTCTAGCTAGCAAATTTAGAGAAGAATAGATATCAAAACCATTATTTCTTGGAAGATAACTCACCTCTCAGGGTCAGGCAACTGCAGTAGAGACACCATGAAGTCGCTGCGGACCTTGATCTCCTCGGAGTCCATGCCTGCTATCCAGCCGAAGTAAATCATCGTCTCTCTGATGGTGAACTCTCCGAACAGAGCTATTTCCTGAAAAGAAAAAACAGGTTGGTTAAACGTTTCTTCGTCTCGTATCTTGTAATTGACATGACTCAATTCCGAAGCACGAATTCATCACGAACAATCAGCCAGGCCCAGGATGCGCATCGTGATAAATCTTATCAATGATTTTAGACGACATATGGGCCTATCGCTTAAAATCGATAAAATGACGCGATAAAAGTAGCGCACTTGTAGGCCTAGAAGGCTGATGTAAATTCCAGTGCTCTAGCTTGAAATTTCAGTCAAAAGTGTCCCTACTTTCTTACATAAGGTTCACCTTTTTACATTTGTATGAAGCTTCCGTACTATTTTATTTATCTATTGTGTTTTACTGTGTGTGCGTATTCTTCTAAAGCCCGGTCCTTGAGCACGTAGAATTTTGTCCAATGACCCCTAGCTACCCATCCTTATCGCTCGCGCGTAATTATATTGCTGTCGCGACTGTGCGTCTGGCACCCGCAGTGAGTGTGCGAGCGTGATAGCAACATAATTACGCGCGAGCGATAAGTATGGGTAGCTAGGGGTCATTGGACAAAATTCTACGTGCTCCCGGACCAGACTATATTAAGATTTTTTCAGTTCCCCTGATTTTTTAATTTGGGCAACAACTCCGCGTGTAATCACATCATAGCAATTTTTAATTAAGGCGTTGAAAATATTTCTCTGATAGAGCTTCACCCTAAAACAATAAACAAACCTAATGACCTGGCTTTTGTCCAGCAATGGGTCAGCTAATGGGCTATTTAATGTGCACTATTTCTTGATAATTACCATTTTTGCATTGAAACCAACTTTGAATGCGTACAAGGCTTTCCGTTTTAAATTTTACAAAGGCCCTTAAAATGAAATACATACGAATAATTCTTATTGATTACTTTTATTGTTTTTATTAATTGCTTGATCATCTATCCTACTTGTTGCTATTTTTGTCAAAGTCAAAGGGCACGCAGAACGTTGCGTTTCGGTTGCCCTACAAATTTTATTAAAGTTCATAGCACACTTATCAACCCGGAAAAGTATCAACACCGTAACGCCTTTCGCCGCGAGACGAGGCGTTTACGTTACGGTGCGAATAAGTGTGCGTTGCAGTATCATACCATACGAAGAATACAGACCGCCTCGAGTTGATAGATAGGTACGGTTACGATCCGTTTCCGGGTTTATAAGTGTGCTTCGTCCTTTATACAGTGCTTAATGTGATTCATTACACAGAAATTCACGCCATCCTAAAGCCCCATGTTTACGACTATTCCAAGGCTAAACCTCTTGATCTTTCACTAAACCCTTCCTGAAATTGGTTCTTCTTTAAAATCTGGTCACGTAAGTGTGATGTATAGCGGTCTTCGGTGACACGTCACGTTCACATCACACATGCTCTTAAGTACAGTTTTTCTTTAACCATAGGACAGTTGTAGTAGGTATCAAGAGACGTTGGCAATCTTGCATGTGAGTAAGAGCGCTTTCACATTAGTTCGTTAGTAGCGCGACTGCAGCGCGGCAGCGGCGTTTTTATAATGTGAAGGCATGCATCCGCTCTCACATAGTATGAAATTTTCGGCAGCGCGTCTGTCGCGCGATTGTCGCGCTGCTAAATCGCCTAAATGTGATAGCTAAGACATGATGTCGTGCCCTGCGTGCCCAGACAACTGCACGCAGGAAAATTTATACTTAATTAATGCTACTGACAACGCCACTCTTGTAGCGGAGTTTTGGGCTGACACTGTAAGGTTTGTCGACACGACAAGAAGAAGAAGTAAGAGTTTACATCTAATTGTGACATAGAATTTCTGTGGCTCCAATAATAGAGAAACATGGGTTTCAACGCGACATTTATTATGAAGTACATGAGTACTTACGGCTTGATGTTTCTACAGCCGTGGTCACAAGCAAAGAACGCGAAAGTTTAAAATTTTATACCTAAACTTAATCGCAAACTATAAAAGACACTTCGCCTCTGAAAGTGAAAAAGAAGCTTTGTTTCACTCGATTTTATAATCTTTTTGATTGTCTTATCTTGATATCTAAGTACTTATTGGCGCGTTTATTAAGCTTTCTGTTGTTACAAGAAACACGCGTGGGTCGATTCAATTTTTCTAAAGTAAATTAACTAAAACAAGTCTGATTCTTTATGAAGTTTTTAAAATAACTATTCACTTATACCTCAAAGGTTGTTAGATGAGCTGTTAAAAACAAATAAGTTGTTATTCAAAATGTTGAAGAAAATCTTTGTCTAGCATAGACACAGTAATTTAGCCTACTTTTTTTAGCCCTAGTCAAAATAGTTATTATTTATTTCACTAGCAGAATCTTAATTTCATAAAAAGTAAAATGGTTTAGATTGAAAAACTAAATTATTAAAATGTTACTAAAACGGTTACCTATTTATTTTAAACCACCTACCCACCAGAAATAATTTAAGATTATAATACCTAATAGTGAATGAATTTTTCAAATCAGTCGAGTGGGTTCGGATCTAATTCAATACAAATAAACAAACAGTAATATGTATTACATCAGTTTTATAATATCAGTGTAGATGTAGATAGTATAATACTATATTCATTGCTATGAGTTTTGTTTTGAAGGCGATTTCCTTGTGGTAACCTTAATTTTTCTCAATGTACTACCACTTGTGTTACTTATTTAGTTGCAAGTGACAATAGTTGTGTAAGTAATTGAGGAAAATTTACACAAACAGATTAAGTTGTTTGTTTATAGGTTTCATAGAAATAATCTAAGGTGCATTAGAAGTGTCTTGAATCGAAAAGTGTGGCTATATCTATGAAAACTCGTAATTAATTTCAGATCTTATGTTATAAAATCATCGTCATCAGTTCATTTACGCCCGTATTCACAAACATTACTATGAGGTCGCACCGGGTGACATGCGAACCAATCACAGAGCTCTATTCAACGCTCTGCGTTCGATTTGCCGCTTCACTTAAGCAAGCATCGTTTGTGAATACGGGCATAATATACAAGACGCTAAACTCCCAAGAGTCCCAAGTCCCAACGCTGGCCAAATGGGTTGTGGTGGAGACTTGATGTTCGCATATTCGTCCCTTTTTTTAAAGTCGGCAAATGCTTTGTGCACACCCACTGGTAGTTGAGGACGGCCAGTGGGTTATGTGGGACTCTCCCCGCCTGCTCACTAAAGGCGGGGCCTACCCACTAAAACCCGACGGTGTTCACTGGAGCCCAAAGAAATGGAGCCACGAGTTATTGTCGTAGCTTGGACATTCGTCCGCAGCTCCACCTCAGGCTAGATAGAGCTCGTGAGCCCTCGTGAGCGCTCGTTAGCGAGCCTCTTCGGCTTCAAGTGAACCCCCAATCCCCTCCTCCAGTTGTTTTTATAGAGATTCGCATATTTGTCCCTTACTCTAACGATATCTACTAACATCAAACATTATCTCAAGTAAATACCTATAAGTGGCCAATAACCTCAAGGCTAAGGAAAACAAACATGCATGAACAAACATCTTTTTGCTCGTACTCAGTTCTCATGACTAGTGTCCATGGCCTTCGCTAGTCACGAAGCAAACAAGTAGGTTTGCAGAAATTATAAATTCATTACTATTTTGGTCATAATTCGTGTATACGGGACTATTCCCACCTCTCGTTCCCGCCGTTGCAACTCCTGTGTAGCCAGGATCTACAGCTTTCCCGCCAATAAAAACCCAACCAGTGAAGGTCAACTTTGTCCCGGGGGAAAATTAACCTGTCATTGGACCCGCGACGAGTTTAATCAGAAAAGCAGGAGGAGTTCAAAGTTAAGGTTCGACTTCCCTCCAGTGCAAAGCGGATGACAGGAGACAAAACAAAGGTTTAAGTAACCTTTAAGAAAAGATATGCACCACGAACAGTAAGGTAAGTAATAATTAGTTTACATAAAGCAACTAGATCAATAAACTGACTTATCTAAGCAATATTAAACATTTATTTCACTCCCGTTTCAAACCCGTTTCCGAAGCATTGTATCCCGAAATCAAACTAAACTCCATAAAATCTTTAAAGGATCGTCACAAAGTCAAACGTGCGTAAGTATCCACTTACAAACATTCTTCAAACCACAATGCGTGATTATCCCCATTCAGGAACCCCCAAATCTATATCACTTATGACATGAGACACACAGACCATGATTCTCACATTTTCACGAGCCATTACCGCACAGAAAGAAAGCGGTTCAAACTGGTTCATACAGGTTCATACCGGATTATCCGGATGAGGCCAGATAAAGAAAATTGTAGTTAGAAGTTTGGGGCCACAAAAGGACGACGCACAAAAGCCCATTGTGGGTAGAGTTTCCCGGATCTTATATGAATGTTTATTATAATCTGCGTACGAAGTCACAGTCATAGACTATGATACGTATATTTCTAAGTTTAGTATGATAAAGGGCGTTTTTGACATCGTGCGCTGGTCGACAGAAAGGACTTTTAAGGACTTAAAATACTTCCCCTCATAAAAGTAACTCAATTTTTAGCGGAAACCAGGCCTAAGACTCTAAGGTCTTATTTTAAAATTATAATATAACTACGACATTATTAATTTAATTTTATAAGCCCATTTGTCGTCTAAAATCGATATAATAACACGATAAACTTTTATCTTAACTCAGCAGCTGTTACGTAGACTTTACCTACAAATAAGTATATGCAAAAAATCAATGACGACATCCTAGGTTTTCATTGTATGTTAATAATACATAAGTAAATGATCTTGAGGATTGCTAAGCCGTCTAAAAATACGATAGCAATGATGTTGGTGACTTGTGAAATTAAAATATAAACAGAATAATTACATAAGAGAGTCCTTGTTAAACTATTTTCTGCACCAAAAAAAAATAGGAAAATAAAAACCTTTAAAAGTTTAAACATCTTAAAGAATTTACCTATACATTGTTTTTAGAACTATTGTTTTCCTATAGCTTGTTTCAATTAAAAAACCAGTTTTTATCCACAATGAGGAAGCTCTTGAGTACCAGTATTCAATCTCTACCAAAAGAAGAATGTTGTCTTTGAAACAGACTACAATTTCAATATCAAACGTTGATTCAAGAACCAATAAATCAGACGTTATTCCATACAAAGACAGGCTAATATAGACTTCTCGAGTAGCCATTATACTGAAATGCAATAATCTTATTACTGATCTAGGATAATGCAAGAGGACCTATTGTGTATCAGTTGCTTATTTCTTTGGATAGTAATAAAGAATAGTAGAAGTAAATGCAGTGAGTTCACTCGTTCACAAAGTCGCGCGCGATCTTCGTACATAATTATTTTATTTTGTAGGATATTACCACCGTGTGACAATGAAATATTGAAAAACGATACATCTTGCAAAAACAATATCACCTAATCAACAAAATGATGTATCGCCTCTAGGCTCTACCGTTCGAATTTTGTGAAACCTAATTTTTCTTTTTGCGACTCGATCTGCGTATCCACTACCATTGGTTCCCAAAGTGGGGGGCGCAAAGACCTTTAAAGGGGAGCGTGGGCCATCTGTAAGAACCGCTGAGAGAATGCATTCCAGACTGCTCGATACGACCAATAAATAATCTTGACTGTTGGAGGGGGGCGCGGAATTTTTTGTATGGTCGAAAGGGGACGCGTCTCAAATAAGTTTGGGAACCAATGCACTACACTATTGAACGACAAAATGAAAATGTATTAAAAATGCGCCTTTTATTTACAAATTATTAAAATAAACAGATATTTTCACAACTGACACAAACTTAAATCTAAACAAAGAAATGGGTGAATATCAACAAACTCGTTTTTTGCCTAATTCCGGTGGCGAATTTTAATTTCCACTTTCCAAAACTTTTTTGTGGCAGAAATAATAGTAAATAACTTGTATTATTCAATGATATGGTAGAGATCAAAATATTATTAATACTTCTCGAGATATGTCAATTTGAAATTATCAAGAGCCACCGAAATTGTATTTGGGCCACCGGAATTAAGAACCAATCCACCGAAATTTATTTATACAGCGGACTTCGGAATGTTACGGATGATTGTCTCAAATTACTTATTTATTTGTAATCAATTAAGTATTATTATCCAGTAAAGATGTTTATAATTAAAAACAATATTCAGGCCTGTGTTGTGACCATAAAAAAGCATCAGATCTTCCCACGTGGGTCGTAATAGCCGACTAAGGAATCAAAATACTGGAGGGTGGGCTGCAGCATCTTTCCGGGTATTATACTACCATACTGGAACTACGAACCAGCCTGCTAAGCATGGTGATAACGGCAAAATCCCTCCATAGAGAACAAATCCAAAACTTTCTGGCTCTAGCCGCCAAACAGCCCCGTTATTCTAGAGTCATCACAAAGACATCATACATGACCCTCAAACCCAGAAACCGACTCTAGTCCCGGGAGGGCGACCAACTGCCCCAGGTTGGTGTTAGGTTTATCTTCCATAAGTAAAAATATTGGTCCAGGCTAGCCAAGTTTTCATGATGGTATCATACCTATCCTATACTCAGAATTACGCAACTAATTATTCGCTAAAGACCATGCGAACTGGAGATTAAGTATGAAGATATTTCTAGATCTATTCCAGCTACTGAACTAACACATTACATATTTGTGACAGGGTAATTTAACGGAAAACTATGCAAACCTAGCGACAATGAGCTAAATGAAAGTTGTACAATTAAGAAACGGAGGACTAAATCCAGCCAGCCTCATAGAGAGAGAAGGCCTAGCAAAAGATGCCAGAACTGTAAAAGCGTACTGAGCTGCACCCTAATAGTACTGCAAAAATCAAAATGTTATAATCATTTTTAGACGAACAGGCAATTTAATCACATGTGCATTCTCCGATCACCACACAGCTTATGACCGCAGTCTATGAAGGAACACTATCTGCGGTTGCGATCCTCATCAGTGAGGGACCGAGGAAGAAGAAGAAGTCATCACCGAAATAGAAGAATGCCGAATAAAAGATGCTCAAAAGATGTCGACTGATGAAGCCTAAGCCACGACCAGTGCCAATCCAGCTCCAAAACCCCACGAATTTTCATCTCGAGTGGCAGAATAGATTGCAACCTACGAGACTAGGGAAATTTTAGCTGTTTCAGGACTATTCTCATCTGTTTTTAAGATTCTGCTTAGTATCGATGTATAAAATAGCTATCCAAGTCCTCACGCTGATACAAAGTGTATTATAGAGACGATTTTTTGTAATAAATCGAAAGTATGTATTTGCGAGGACCAAATTGAATATACCAACATGAATAACGAGGATAGCAGAACCATTTTGGTTAATGCCTAAGCTGCTAGGAGAGATTAAGAAGCACTACTAGTAATTAGGCTGAAGATCGAGATTATTCCGACACTTTATAGAAGATATCCTAGGCTTTAGCTTGAGTGAGATTAGAATGCCCTATTAAAAACAACAAGGTATGTACCAGGAGATAATGAAATCACAACTGAGCTTATGAAATCAGATGGAATGCTAGTACTAAAGTTCTCTTAAATACCACCATGTTTATTGGTCGATAAACCAAAAAATAAGACATGGTGGTGGTGGTAGAGACTGTAATGGAATGGACGTTGGCGATGGTCCAGAGTCAGGTGAGGCAGCTTTTTCCTGAAACATGACACTCGCTATCCAACATCCAGTCTCCCGACAATCTCATTTTCGAAAAGACGTTCGTAATACTACGTACATATTTAATGCTGCGTCAAATTATGCAGAAGACTGAGGACTATAATCAGTCATTATTATTGGCCTTTTTGTACCTTCTTCGATTCGGTCAAGACCTGGGCTGTGCTACAGTCTGTTTAATGGCGTCAAATTGACTGTCGATACATGCAACTTCTGAAGTATTTGTATGAAAACTTCATCATATCAGCCCTCCCCCAAGATCAGAACTCGAAACTTATCTGATTGCTGCGAGGGTTCAGAGTTGGAGATACCATAATCTCTCAAAGTCTTCACTACCTCCCAATTAGAGGTTTTCAAGCTTCTGAGCTAGACCGAGCTCAGTATCAAGATACGGCGAGTACATCGCACAACTTCGATTCACTGACGATATTGTAGTTATGACTGAGACCTTAGTAGACCTAGGTACAATGCTCCAGAGCCAATAAGACCAATTCTGGCAATAGATTCGCCACCGGAGCCACCGAAATTGCGCCACCGGAATTAAAAAACTGTAACAAAATTCAAATTATAAAGAAAACTATAATTCTGATCAATAATTTCTGTATGCAGATACAACAAAACACCAAACTTTAACCATGTTAAAGAATCGTTTAGCATCTAAGTAAGTAGCTTTCACTCATACACTTGCCAGCGAAATTGAAAAATTTTGTATTCCTGTGCCGCTGATACAAATATTTACGGGTCTGCTGGAAAAACAATATCACAATTCGCAAGTCTTTATAGCCCGATCAGGAGGACACAGCTGAGTGATGCAGGGAAGAAGAACTCTACGTCTCTCAAAGCTTCTTTGGAGAAGTAAGAGAGTGTCGAAATTGAGCCACTGTAATTGCTTTTTTTCGTGGGACAGTTTTGAAAGGCTATTTAAAACACTTAAAATATGAAATATCACATTTCTTTTATATCATTTGGAAGTCTTATTTAATGTATTTTATGGCTATACTATTTTTAAATTACTAAAATCCCCGAGAAAGAAGGAATAACACAATTTATGAGTAGAAATAGAGTTAGGACGCGCCACCGCTATTAGATTTTGGGCCTTTGAAAATTTTTTTAGTACATAAAATAACTACCTATTGTCCTGAAGACTTTACTATCGTGTAAAACGCTGTATAAACTATATACAGAAAAAAAATCATCGCTCTAGTTACATTTCTCCCATCGATTCTCAGCTCCGCCGCGTAAAAAACGTGCTTGGGATATTCACCCAAATGTTTTTATTAAAATACGCCTTTAAATCTGTTTGCATTGTAATCCAATTGAGATTTTAACTTCCTTTTAAGCTACATTATTATCTTTTTGATGTGGCTTTCATAATAATGAACAAAAGACAAAAGCTTAAAGTTCATTATGTACAATGTCCTAGGAGCTTAATTACGTACGTCATTGCTTACATTCATTATACGATATGAAAAAGCAATTAACGAGTTTTTTAACTGTTCGTACTTGAAATGGAATTGTTTTTCCGCTGACTTCATTTCACTTCTCCTTCGTAGCTTTTTCCTCATATGGTTTGGTCATTATGTGGTCATTATCACGACAGTCATCTATTTGTAATGGAATGGTAAACATTGCCTTTTTAGATTTTCACACTAGTACAGGTTACCTTTATTATACTTACTAACCTTTAAGGTATATGCTTCAATTTCCTTGAAGGTGTCGTGCGTTAGTTTTTTATTTCATTAGGTTCGTCATATTATAATATTAAACAAGTTTGTTGAAAAACTTATTACAACAACTGAAAAGCCTCAGCGTTTAGCTTGATTGAATCTTATGTGTATCAAGTAGTATCTCGTAAGTAACCTACATCTATTTAAGTAAGTATATCAACTGTGAAGCAGTGGAAACTGGAAAGAGAGATAGAAACTCTTTCGAGTCAATGGTTAGATTTTTACGTGGCATTGTGTAAAACCACTTTGTGTGTTTATTTCCACTTTGTATTTGTTCCCAGTTTAGTTATAGGAATTAGTCTGATAATCCCACGATCTGATAATAGCCACGATAGCCGAACGGTGAATGGGTCGGAGTGGCCGACTCGAGATCCGAGGAACGCGGGTTCGAATCCCACCGCCGCTCGACGATTGTGGTGAGCCCACTCGTAACACAAGCTTATTTAGCTTACCACGAGGGGCTAACGGGACTATTAGTAATTTGTGCAATACAAATTGCTAATAATCTTTTAAAAAGAATTAAAAAAAGAATCCCAAAAAGAAATAAGTACGATTCCGTGCAGAAGGCACGTAAACTATCAGTCAAAATGAGCCATATTAGATGCCTATGGCGTTTCATTAAGTCTGACACTGTTTGTGAGCTTAGTATCACAACCCACACGATAGAAAAACAGTGATTGATCTGGTCTAGACGCTAAGTTTAGCAAAAGCTGAATAGTCTTTGGATCTGAGTAATAAACTGATTGTTCTTAAAAAACCTTTGTTCAAAGCAGACTGGATCCTTGAGTTATCGGAGTAAGAAGTGTGTAAAACATATTTCCCACAAAAGATACTGCACTACCTAACAAATGCAGGACTTGAAATTTATATATAATAATGGTAGATCGTTACCGATCGCAGTGATACTAGGACTCCATTGAACTATAGCCGCTGAACAAAATAAAGAAGTAATTAAGATGGAAAAGCCTGAAGATTTTCAGATTACATACAAAGAAAACATTGTTTACCATTCTGGAAAACCCTATCACAGATGGCAGACAGTACAGTTATTATCTAGATAGATACTTGCTGGCAATAAGCGTGACGAGCTGCCATTACTATAATGCAATAGTGTAAGCCGTGACTTGTACAGTTGGTAGAGAAAACTACTTGTAGGGAGAACTGCAAGTCATGTAAGTCTTTGAAACGTTTTGAAAGACTATTGCCCGTTTTCACCATCAATCCCTAATTTTAAAGTGATCCCTATGGTAACACATAACAGGAATTTCGATTTCAAAGGGGTCACTCAAAAATTAGGGGTTGTATGTCACTTAATAGGACTCTTTTTGAACGCTAGCTAAGGATTGGTTATCCAAAACATCGTTTGGGACTAGAAGCATAGTGTATAATGTCCAAGGATATTTATTTATTTATTTATTATCTTTCGTCTCCTCTCCTCGCTTTGGTGGAAACCAGGGCTCACCAATGCAAATGGATGATTTAACCTACACTCGCCACGCTGGTTATATTTATTTTGGACGTTCTAAGTTATTTTTTATATATATATTTGTCACTTACTTTGGCCAGGAGCCCTCACAGTCTAGAAAAAAAAATTTAATGCCTAGGAAATACAATTTAATCAATATAGTGCTATTTATAGAGCGGTTTTAGTCGGCCGTTTGGTGTAGTGGTTCAGAACGGACTACTATGCCGAGAGGTCCCGGGTTCGATTCCCGGCCGGGCAGAAATTGAAATGATGAATTTTAATTTCTGTGACGGGTCTGGGTGTGACTATGTATAATATTTATGTATTTAAAAAAAAAGAATATAAGTAGTATATCCGTTAAGCTAGCACCCATAACACAAGCATTAAGTTGCTTACTTTGGGGCTAGCTGGCGCTGTGTGAAATTGTCCAAAATTTTATTTATTTATTTATTTATTATTTATTTATTTATTTAGTAAACCTTTAAATGGGTTTTATTTACGCGGCTGACTGTAGCAGTGTTTTGTTAGGTGCACCATAATTTCGTGTTGTTGTCACATGCTTAGACGGATGTTAGAGCGACATACATACCTACATCACATAAGTTACATAATATCACGTAGGTATATTAAAGAATACGTGACAGTATCGTTTTGTCAGCGGTTTTAGATCTAGCACTATAGTTTTTTTTGGGAATCGTAAGCTGTAAAATGTAAGAATGTAACAAAATATATTATGTTTTATTTCAGGAGAAATAATTCAGCACTATCATCGACATTATGAAAAAGCAAAATTGAAGACAGAAGAAATATCATTCATTCGACTTATATTCCAATTCATGGAAAAACAGTAATTAACTAAGTACCTTTGATAATTATCTGCGTGCCATATTTCAGCGTAATTCATATTAAATTAATATTATTGGTAAACCAAATGAAGAAATAAATAATTCCTTCAATGGTTTGTGCTGTATGTTGATAAAATAACTATAATGAAATCTTAAATGATCTAATAACGATATTAAGGCTATATAAAGCTAAGAAATTCAATAATTTATTCAATCATTACCTTTAAATTACACCAATCCAAGTAAACATACAAATCTCAATAGAATAGTCTATAAATACACTTCGTATAATGTGCGTAGAATACTAAACGCACAATAATTTAGCCAAAGCCAGATAGTACGCCGACCATTAATCTGAAGCACAATTTACACCGTTAATTATCAGGGGCACGGTAAATGGGTGGGCCAAGTTGGGTGTAATAGACACTACGCGGATTGAGACGCTTGCTTGGTGCTGAAAATTTTCCTTATTCTGCAAACTCTTTTTTATTAAATGAGAAAAACTAGCTCATATCAAACAAAACGGAATAGTACTAGTTACTGAGTGAAACAATAGTCACTACATTATTTATGTTATCTGTGACAATAGGCTAGGATACAATGTAATTAATGTTAAGAATTTAAGATCGAGTGTAGTAATTTAACTGCAACTGCATATTATGTTCTGACGTAAAAATAACTTTTTTATAACCGTTTATTAATTGTGATTACATTAATAACTATTTTTTATCAACTTACAGTAAGAATGTAACGTAATTATTCAAAAATCTCGTCTACCTATTAGCATTTGGTCCCAAAACTTGGCTTACGTTTTACTTTCAAAGCGTTATCTAGTCAAGTTATTAATTGTGTGGGTACATTGTGGAGGTGAACCAAGGACTAACTTTGTAGTTGAGAGGGAATCGACATATCTAAGCTTGAACCTGTTTCCCATTTTACCTCAAAAGGGAAAAAAACCCTTATAGCATTACTTTGTTCTCCATTAATATGAAATCAATATCAATCTAGCCTAGATACGTCCTCCAGAGAAAACCTCTATAAAAAACAACTGGAGGAGAGGATTGGGGGTTCCCTCGAAGTCGGAGAGGCTCCTCATGAGCGAGCCTCTAGCCTGAGGCGGAGCTGCGGACGAATGTCCGAGCTAGGACAATAACTCGCGGCTCCGATTCTTTGGGCTCCGGTGGACACCGTCGGGTTTTAGTGGGTAGGCCCCGCCTTTAGTGAGCAGGCAGGGAGAGTCCCACATAACCCACTGGCCGTCCTCATCGACCAGTGGGTATGCGCAAAGCATTTCCTTAAGCTTAAAAAAAGGGGTTGGCCTTAATACTTACTTGAGGCATATACCCGATCCTGGGCCCCGGGACGCCGCTGCCCGGGCTTCCAGGCCTGCCTCCGAGTACCCATATGTCTCCAGCATTCAGCCTCCGTCTGCCCACTATGCAGGACAGCAGTGTGGTCTTCCCGCATCCTGATGCACCTAGGAGCCCGTATCTGCGGAAATATTAAAGGTTTATTATGGACAGTCTGTTAGACTAATAAAGGACCTTTTAATTTCATAATTTTAGAAGAGTTTAGAATATACTCGTATGTAATAGTTTTTATTTGAAAGAAAGACATAGAACTATCCTACTAATGTTATAAAGGCGAAAGTTTGTGTACTGGACATCCAAACTAAACCCCGAGGACGAGGAAGACCCCGAATCACATGGATGTCCGTAGTAAATAAGGACCTTAAAGAGGCCCATGTCAACAGTGAGACGACCCAGGACCGAGCCGCCTGGAAACGCATGATACGGAGGACTGACCCCAAATGTATAAATAAAACGGGAATGGGCCAGAAAAAGTAAGTAGTAACAGGGCAGAATCTACGATCTCTCGTGATGCATACCTACCTACTAACATTCAACGTTCGCCTCCGGATTAAAATCGTAAGCTTTTTAAGCTTTAAACTTTAAATTTTACTGTCCAACCCCATGTACGAGGTTTAAGTATCCGAACTTTTAACTCTTCATTACCTACAAATAAATTCTTCTGATTGTGTCGTAAATGAATCCATCCGACTAGCAATTACTTTAAAATTAAATCCAAAAGGAAAACGAATTCAAGTTTATTAACTTTATTGCAATGTTGTTTCGTTTACGAATGTAAATTGCAGTTCATTTCCAAACGAAATTTTCGAATGTAACCAGCCAATGTGTTATTCACTTACCTGATTAAAAAATAATCATTTCTTCGACAAATTTTAGTATTGCGTCCATTTTTCAACTAAATTAATATTTAATTGAATAACCATTCATTTTGCAAACAACGATCAGGTGCGATATTCGTTTGTTTATTTTTCTCTACATTTTTTTTCTTTAAAATTACTTACCAATTTTGCGGCCAGTGTTAACGAAACTGGATTAAAACCTATTTCTTTTTTAAATCTAAAAGTGAGGCGTAAAAAGGCGTGGATATTTTCAATAAAACCTCTTTGAATAATTTTTATTACTTTGATGAAGTAAAAATATTTCGTAAATTAAATACCTACATTGTAAAACTTTGCAAAAAAATCCAATAAACTCAACCCTAATCTAAAACACGGTATGATCGTTATCGTAATCTTTTTAATCTTGAAAAATATTCGACGATACCATTCAATACAAAAGTTTTCCCTGAAGATTCCGCCCCATTTAGCGATTACAAGATTCTTGCTTGTTTAATCTTGTCTTAGGAATGTTAATGGGTTCTTTGGATAAATAACAAATAAAATGTATATTTATTTTTTGGTGTCAATACTCAATCGTTAATAGATCTGCCTACTCTTATAATACCTATGAGAATTTTATTTGGTGGGCGAAATTTTTCATACTGATTGATTATTGCCTAAAATAAACTATTGAAAATGGATTATTAAAAGTAAACATTACCCCAAATTGCATCGTGTTGTCACAAAATGTTTTCATTCGCGCGCGGAATCTTTTAACCGCGCCGCTGCCCGAGGGAATCGCGATAGTGTTTTGTTTCTGCCGAGATTGTTTTGTTTTCATTTCGCGATCGTCATTTGTTTTCGCCCGAGCTCACGGAGCGCGCGTTGCGTTTCTGTCGACGCTTGCAAGAAAATTACGCGCGAAAAACGTTTGCGACAGTCGTTTGTTTTGATTTTATCTGTATCCTATTGCCAAAGTGGTAAAATTATGGTTTATCACGGTACCCTAGTTAAAATAATAATTCTTCCACAACTTTGGTTAGAGAGTGGCACTTCTCTGTCCTCTTTTTGGCTAACAAAAAGTAATAATTGTCGTATACGAGTGTTAAAGGTTTTAAAGCGTTTTGCCAGATAGTTTTGACCGTTCCAAACCCTTGCCAGACAATCATTTAATTTTTAGGTAGCTGCCAAAGCCACAATGACCCAAACTTCATGTTGCACCAAAGCTCTTAGTCTATTTTGGGAGTGTGCGCTGACAAACTTTCGGCTTTTATAAAATGACCTGGGTCTGGCGTTCACAAGCTCTTAGTCTATTTGTACTTACATGGCTCCTTTAGGCACTGTCATGTTTAGCCCATCCAATATAACATTAGGGTTCTTCGAAGACCCATACTTCTTGAAGGCGCCTCTCACACATACTGCTTGCTCTCTTCTAGAAGCGACAGTGGACCTCTGAGTTTTGAATTCTTTCCTCCTCTCACGCAACTCCTGAATGGAAGTGGGAGGGTCTGCGCGAACATCTTCTAGGGATATAGTCGCGCCTTCGTTGTCGTAGGCGGGCATTTTTCTGGAAAGAAGAAAGGATCATTAATCATCATCATCATCATCATCATATAATTAACACTACATTAATCTTAATCATCATTATCATCATCATTTTAAATAACTTGAAAAAATCAAACTGCCTAAGGCCGGAATCGAACCCACGACCTTTCGCTTGCCAAGCGACTGCTCTTCCAACTGAGCTACTTAGACACTGGATGAACCCGTCGAAATTTTTCAAGTGTATACGCCGCTACGGCCGCGTTTCATCATCATGTCACTAACGCCCGTATTCACAAACATTACTATGAGTCGAACCTTAATTTCGAACTCCTCCTATGTTCTTCTAATTAATTTCGTTGCGGGTCCAATGACAGTTTAACTTTCCCCCGGGACAAACTTGACCTTCATTGGTTGGGTTTTTGTGGCGGTCAAGCTGTAGATCCTGGCTACACAGGAGTTGCAGTGGTGGGAACGAGAGGTGGGAATAGTCCCGTAAACATTACTATGAGGTCTCACAGTGCGCGTGGACGCACAGGGTGACATACGAACCAATCACAGAGCTCTATTAGCATTCGATTTGCTGCTTCACTTAAGCAAGTATCGTTTGTGAATACAGGCGTACTAAGTCTCTATTACAGGAGAACGACCCTCTAAGTTACCATAGGCTGCAATAGACTCAAGATCATCATCAGGTCATTTTAGACTGAGTTGCACCACTTTACTTTAACCGTAACTATAACCATAACCGGTGTTTCTTACCGGCGTTTGTTAAAGTTAAAGTAAGATGCTGCAACTCAGCCTTATTCTTTACAGCAGGAGCACGATTTTCTAGGTTACCAGAAGCAAATAGAGGATTTGATCTACACTTCCCACCTTGGCCAAACGGGTTGGGGAGGTTTCGCCTCATCAAGCCTCCGTTCGTATATTTGTGACCTTTTATGTCCCCAAGGAATAGTGGGACTGGACCTATTCTATAGAATCACACGGAACAGTGTGGGTGAAGTACCTATTTTTATGAAACATTGGAACACCATTAAATAAAGTTACAACTCAGTTTCAGACTTTATGGACCGCTGTATAGGCGTGAAGTGGCATACATTATGGCCCTTACAGCACTTTATTTTATTTTATTCAATAAATACAGGTTACAGTCATTTACATATCAAAATACATAAACAAAATGTACAGTGTCTAGACTCCAACCTACAAGTAGCGTATATTTAAGTTGATTTTTCACTTAATATGAGGCTATAATAAATCATTAATTTAATTTACTACAGTCACAAAAAGCATTCATAAAGTCCTTAGCAAACTGGGAACAAAGTGAAATTTTAATTTATTGTCTCGTCTGGAATACGAACCCAAAACCCCTGGTTCAAGATAATCTAAGGCCGAGTTGCACCACCTAACTTTGACCGTAACTATGACGATAACAGTTGCTTTTTGTAGGGAGTTTGACAGATTTTTGACGTTTGTCAAAGTTAAAATAAGATGGTGCAACCCGTGCAACCCACCCTAACTCTCTAATCACAAGATTGTGGAACACATACAACAATTGCATCTGTAATAGACATAATCATCATACAATATCATTAAACTTGTCATTAACTTTAATAACTATTATCTCTCAGATTGCAATTATTAAATCTAATGTCATCCATTATAAATAATGTTTGAGTGTAAGAACTATATTATGTCATCGTATAAGTTAGAGGTCATAAATGTGACTATTAAGATACTAAAGTAGGTACTACATTTTATTATCCTTTTTAGTGCTAAACGTACTTTACGATTATAGTACACAAAGGTTAGTTCATGTAATAAAATTTTTATACCATAATATAATAAATATTGCTATAGTGTTACGCACTAAAATGTATCGGTTAAGAAAGTCAGCATATTCATTTTTAAAAATAGCAGCAGCATGAATAGAATTCCATAGGTATTTTATATTCGCACGAGTCCAAAGATTATTAATCGTTTTAAAATAGCTATAGGTCGTTCCACTGCCTTCTAGCAACCAGCTCAAAAAATTATGAAAAATTATTTTTATACTAGATTTTCTTATTCATGCTACATAAAAACAAAACTTCGAAATTTTTTGCCGGTTATTTTTGTATCGTGATTTTTTAAACACATTATGTAATACGGGTAATTTATTGCTGTTTAAAAGCATCAACATGAGTAATTTTTATTTTAAGTAGAATAGGCATTTACAAAGTATAAGACTTTTTGGTTAGACAAGAGTTTTAATAGGAGTTGCAAACGGGACTCTTTATTAAAAAAAAAATTATAAATATTAGAACGAAAGTGTGTCCCATTTTATTTCTCCTCGTTCTTTCCATGCATGAATTATGTATGACATCTAAATGCATGTCACCATAACAGCATTGTTGTGTTCCGGGAGTTGGAGGTAAGAAAGCCAGTTCCTCTGTGGTTGAAGAATACGAGTGAAGCTCGCTTGCTCCTTTGGCCTGATTATCACTTGCATAAAAAAACCTTATTTGGCGTCGCAGAATCGATTTAAAAAAATAAAGCCAAAGAGGGCGTGAAAGTGCATTGACCGCCAAAAATTCCCCGAACAGCTGATTCGTTATGATGCAAACGCAATCCGAATGACCCTGTTTTGTATACAACATTATGAATGGAAAAATACAACTTGTTCTGCGATTGACGAGTTTTTAGCTTTACTTGAAGATTCTTGATACATTGAAAGTTTGTCAGGAAATCGTGTGATGTTCTAACAACGTATAAGCAGCGATGTACTTTGTTTAAAGCAATATATTATAGGTACATTGTTAGCGTGCAAGGTTGTGATGGCCAGATCTTAGAGGTTTTAAAGGTTAATTTTAGCTATTAGATTATTTTGGCGTAAGGTTAATATTATGCGCAATCATCTAATCTAATAATAGGCTGTATTTTTTTTTAGGATATCGAATGCGTTTGACGTATACTCCCGAATTGTGACGTCAGTTGTTACCATCCACACCACAGAAGAAAAACCGATAAGTTGCCATATTCATGAGTTTTTATCTATTATTTGCCTCGAACTTAGGGCACAAGAAGTCTTGAGTTACTGACTCATATAGCCTTTGGAATAAGACCCACAATCCGTCAAATGTGTCTAACTTTAACGTACGTCGATATTATTTGTGCAAACATACTACTCAAACACGGACGTGCAGAATACGTAAATATATTATTCAAAGATTCAAAGTCATGTTCGCAAAGTCATCGCAAATCTTATTAACGTCAGACTTGCAAAAAACCTTAAGGCTCTGTCACACCACGCGCGAATCTAGAGCGGAAACACGCCGCGGTTGCACGTCGCGTTTTGTAACGAGATAGGGCGAGCGCTACATTAAACTTTTTTCTGGAAATATACTTATTTTGATGTTAACAAGATTTCACTATCATGCCTTGATCACACGTACCGAGTAAACGGGAGAGTACTCGGTGTGTATGAACTTTGCGCAGAGTGCTCGGCCGAGCGCTCGAGTATGTGACTCGCTCACCCAACTGTCTCGACCGAGTAAACATTTTACTGTCTCGCCAGTTTACTCGGTACGCGTGATCAAGGCTTTAGGCTCGGTTTCCACCAAGGCGGAGCGGAGAGGAGCGGAGCGGAGAAATGTTTTGAACAACCAATCAGATGTTATTCAGATGCAATGAAATTGACAGAATGCAATCTGATTGGTTATTCAAAACATCATCTGCTCCGCCCTGCCTTGGTGGAAAGGAGAAGAGATGTGTTCGAAAGAGATGTGCGGAGAAGTGATATGGAAATAACGAAATCTGATTGGTTATTCAAACACTTCTCCTCTCTCTGCTTTGGTGAAAACCGGGCTTCAGAGTTACATGTATGTTGATAAATCACCTACTACCTACTTCTATTAACATTTCATACTATAAGGCACTATTTTGTCTTATTTTGCCAAAGTACATGCCAGCAAACAGAAGAATATAGTTTCTTCTCAGACAGTTTGATTTTATATTTAACTGATTTCATTCAACAGTCCATTTTTTTCTAATCTCTAAGGAACGGGTCGCTCTCATTCATTTCACACGCCAGGAAAACGCACGTACCTACACTAACCACTAGTGTGATCGGGGCTTTATCTTGGTATATTTTTAAATTCATAATTATGTAGGTACATATTAGCCTAAACATGTTTACTGCAAATTAGTACCTAATACAACTGCATAAACAGCTACGATGCAGCTTGATAACCTGTTAATCCTTACCTAAAAATTAATGGATTCATATACCTACACGCAAATGCACTCAGCTCTTTAGAATTTGAGATAAACACATTTAAGCTGTACAGGTTTTTAAACTACACCACAAAACAAAAATAAACAACAAAAACATGTTTCTTTAAATTAAAATTTAGAATAGAGTGACATTATTCCACAACATTTTCTTAGCGGTGGTAGAGCGAGCTAAATATGTATTAAAATAGGCTTACATTTTAAGGGTTCAAGTAGACATTTTGAGCCAGACGTCAGTCGTCCATTTGGACCGCACGTGTTTTTTTTTTATAACAACTGCGTTGGAAATTTGAAATAAAAATCATAGCCCTCCTTCTGACACAGTCGGGTAAAAATGACAATTAGTACTAGCAGTGTGTGTTGCAAACGCACGACAGACGTCCAATTCAAAACGTCTAATTTGAAGGATTTTTGAAATAAATTCATATGACTATTATTTGATAATTTAGGATATTCCCAACCTTAAGACACCCTGTATAAGACCTGATAAGACGCTAATTACATAGTAAAGTTACTTATTAACGATTACTAAACTGCAATCGGTCTGGTCTGGTTAAGGTGAACGGTATTTCCGATCCCATTCAGACTGTAAGGGCGACGGGTGCTTAGTCACTCTATGGTTAACCACTAAGTAAAGTAAAAACCCATGATTTTGCCCTTTAGACCCAATAAATCGTTGAAATGTTAATATACTCTATAATGATTGTGGTGTATGTGATTGTGGTCATATACCTGCCTTATTCTGCATATAAAAACTACACAACTGTAAGTGTACCTACACACTTAGGCTGAGTTGTACCACCTAACTTTGACCGTAACTATAACGATAACCAGTGTTTTTTGTATGGAGTTTGACAGATTTTAGATGTTTCTCAAAGTTCAAGAAAGATGGTGCAATCCGGCTTTATACGTTAGACAATAAGACAGAACAGTGTTTCTTCGACGTCCAAGTTGGTTGGTTTGACTTTTCAAACTTACGTTTGCAATTAGATAAATAGATAGTAAGAGAGGTCATGCGTTTCAACCGCAAAGTTATATTGGTGGTTGAACTTAGATTTTCTGAGACTTCAAATTCAAATGAAAAGATAAGTAACACGTTTTTGTTTTCAAAATAAACGAGAGGAAAAAGGGATCGGCAAAATTTTATTAAGAAGCGTTAAATTAACAATAAGTTTCTCTTCCTATAACTTATTTAATATTTCAAGTTCGTCAATAAAACTTGTTCTTATTCGAGCGTAACCATTTATGCTCACAATCATGTCGAAAGAGCAATTACAGCTGACATTGAGGTAGGAAGTGAGGATGACACCCTTGGCATGGTTACCGTAATGGCATGACAGATGCAGCTGTGAATAGCAATTTTTAGGGTCCCGTGGATGAATTAACTTGGAGTCCACTTTTAACAGCAGTTGCATCATTTTGATGACTTGCATTGTACCTACTACACTTTTCACCATTGAGAAAGTACTACAGTAATGTAGAACAGTAATGCCTGTGCCTATTCACAAACATTGAGGTCTCACAGTGCGCGTGGACGCACAGGGTGACCGAACCAATCACAGAGCTCTATTCAACGCTGTGCGTTCAATTTGCTGTTTCACTTAAGCGAAGCATCATTTGTGAATACGGGCGTAAGCGTTATATATGTCACCGTAAAATTGTGAATTCCGTCAGATTATAATCTGACGTAGTTAAATTACAATCTAACCTAACCTAACCCACTGTTAGTTTACAATCTAACGCGTTATATTATAAACTGACAGAGTTCACAATTTCACGTTGACATATTACATATATAAAAATGATCGTAGGTAAACATGATAAGATACGAAAAAAAACAGTATTTAATCCTACTAATATTATAAATGCGAAAGTTTGGATGCCTGGATGTCTGGATGTTTGTTACTCTTTCACGCAAAAACTACTTAACGGATTTTGATGAAACTTTACAGTATTATTGTTTATAACCCAGATTAACATAATAGGCTATAGTTTATGACGATCTGTGACAAACTAAATTTCACGCGGGTGAAGCCGCGGGCAAAAGCTAGTTTTCAATGGAAGTACTCTATCTACCGAATCACAAGAAAGTTCTTATGAGAATAGGTTATGGTAACGCCGATTTTGAAGTAATTTTGTAATTTCTGTGCAGTGTTTTTCCAATAAAAGTCATAATGAACCCTCAACATAAATGACAGCAACAATGTGTAGCGTACGTCGATGATGAAAAGTCACCTTCATGATGATTATAGAGTAAAAAGCTTAATTAAAGCTTGCTCAGGGCAGACAGGTATCGCCTCCGAAAATGATACCTTACATCACTCACTTGTCCTAGATGTCAAGTTAAAAATAACTTGATTTATAACCACGCCATATTATTTTTTTGGCTTCTGCAAATGGCTTCGCTCGTGTAAATTAAATTGTGGTGAGCCAAAGAAAGTGCTTCATCATCATTTCAGCTATGATCAGAGGTGGAATTGTGTAAAGCAATCGTTATCATTTGACAGTTCATAACGTACGATTATTCTGTCAAACGCTTTGTTTAACTGACTTTATCGTACGTTATGAACTGTCAAATGATTACGATTGCTTTACACAATTCCACCTCAGGTCAACTAGTTCTATTATTATATTCTGTGGCAGGACGTCCACTGCTGAACACAGGCCTCCCCCAATGATATCCAAATTGGCTGGTTGTACTTAAAAAGCTTAGGCTGAGTTGCACCATCTTACTTTAACTTTGACAAACGTCAAAAATCTGTCAAACTCCATACAAAAAGCACCGGATAACGTCAAAGTTAGGTGGTGCAACTCACCCTTAATAAATTTCTTTTTGTAGTTTTGATATTTCTAACACTAGAAATGATAGATTTCATAAACGAAGTTTGTAGTGTCATCCCTAAAGTTAGAAGTTTCATAAAAGGGAGATGTCCTTCTTCAATATTCAACCCATATCTAATTCGTCAAAATTATGTCAGCGTGAAAATATAACAAATGACAAGACAAGTTTAGATAAAGGTCTTTGTATATTTTACTAACTGTCAACCCTATTATGATGTCACCAAACAAAAAAGTTAACCCTTTGGAACTGTTTTTATGGTTGTACCTATAAAAGGTATATTTCTGTATTTTTATAACAATACAGCGAAGAACAATTTCGTTTGAACAACGTTCTTTAATAGTACGGTTAACTCATCAATATTTCTTTACGTCAGTTAACCTTCAACTAGACACAATACCAACTTAACCAATGTTGTACCTAGACTTTGACCTTACAGTAACTGAGTAGGTACATACTACAGCATATTATTTGTATTTTTTATTTAATTTTGTATACTGCAGGGGTGGCCAACCGGTCGATCGCGACTATTAAATAGTCCAGTCGATCGTGGCAAGGCAAAAAATACTACATGATTGTGTACTAAACTATGCTGTTTCATTTAAGATTTCAAGAAGTATGTAAGTGGTAGATCGCCCAGGGTTTCTTTAGTAAACAGTAGATCTTATGTCTAATCAAGGTGGCCCCCTGTTGTATAGTATCGTCGTCTAGCTGTACCTACAGACTAAACTATATCTAGCTGAACATTGTGACACGTTAAGTAATTATAATATGTAATTCGAAAAGGGCACTAACGGAAAGACAATCGTCTTTTTTTTAACCGACTCCAAAAAATTGTTAGAAATCTGAGATCCTATTCCCACCACTCTTTCCCACCACTGTGTAGCCACCCTGTGTAGCCAGGATCTAAAGCTTGACCGCCAATAAAAGACCCAACCAGCGAAGATAAAGTTTGTCCCGGGGAAAATTAAACTGTCATTGGACCCGCAACGAGATGTAGGAATTTATTTATGCATATTTTACTTATTTATAATAATATTTATAGTTGATATCTTAAGGATAGCCGTCGTATGTCACCTAGATACCTATCCTAAAGCCTACAAACTTACAATCAGAATAATAGATGGCATACATAATAGAGATTAATTAATTTAACAATTAGACTAATTAGTTACTAAGAAATGCCCGCACTGACGCTATTAACTAAATTACAGTAGCGAAAGAAGAACCCAAGATGATACATGTAAAAATAAAATTTAATAAATCAAAATAAATAAGGCTTAATTTCTTCAAAGAAATAAAAAATGGACCTGTGTCAGAATAATCTTTATATCAGATAGCCCCATTTATCGAGGAGAGCTTTAGGCTATGTAACATCACTCTATAGCCAATAGGGGCTGAGCACAGGCACAGTTAGTAGTTCATATTTAACCCTTAAGTGTTTTTTGTCCGTTTTAAAGGACATGTCAAATAATTGCTTACAGAATCTAAATTAAAGCAATTTATCGACTTTCAAGGGATATTTATAAAAAGCATGATATTTTATATGAAACACGGGGCTGTAGTTCAATAAAAAGCCGCGAATTTTAAAAATCAAGACAGTTGAATAAATGCAACAGCAATGTCAAGTTTTCACTCTTGATAAATGTGGCAATACTGTAGGTATTACACTTGTTCTTGTGCTTTATTGATTGATTTTAGAATATTAACGAATAAAACTGACGGTTATTGCCAACACTGTAAAAAAATATCGATTTTTTTCCATCCATTTCAAGGTTACAAATGTTATGTCACTTAAAACGGACAATGCCATGTATCAGTAATAAATACTCATGTTGATTTTTAGACATTTTTACCCAATTTCCCCCTTTTAGGGGTTGAATTCTGAAATAACCTGAAACACGTGTTTATTCATTTATCGATAGGAATGTATCCTGTGAAGTTTCGTATTAAATAGTGTAACTAATTTTGTTTCGCCCTACAAACTTTGGACCCCCATTTGACCCCCTCAGGGGGTAATTTTGGAAAAATCCTTTCTGATAACACCCCTAAACCCTAATAAGGAAACTACATGCCAAACTTTGTGTCTTTATACCCACCGATTTGGGATTTATGTTGATAAATCAGGCAGTCAGTTTCTGTTTTTATATGTCAGGGTATTTTTTGATAAATTTATGTAAAATCAACAGTAAATAGTCCAGATGGATTGCAAAAGGCGCTGGATTAGCCAGAGGATGATTATCAGGGATTCCTGTATTGTTATTAAGAAAAGTTGTTTTACGTTTATTTTTCTAAACTGGCAAAGTCCGCCCTAAGTGACATGGTTGTAATGCTAAATAATTGGCAATGTCCGTTTTGAGTGACATGTCATAACTTCTATACTAAATGAAATTTTTTCAAAAAGTAAATATTTTTTTCTTAATCTATCAAAACAATACCTAAATCCCAAATTTGACCATTTTTGAAGCAAGGGTTCAATGAGTGCCAATTTAAGGGTTAACATTTTTTTGTAATCCAAGCTCAGCTTAATTTATTTAAATTTAAGTAATTGGTGTGTTAAGTTACAAAAAAGAAATTGACAACTTTTAACAAAATATTTATCATACAAAATTCAACATTTAAACTCCAAAATTAAACCAGTCCAATCTATCCCCATTCAGTAAGTTAACAACTCCTTCGACTCAAATTATACAACAAACCAAATTAAAACAATACAACGCCCAAATGAATCCGTGAAATGGCTGCCCACCGGCACACCACCGGCCACAGAGTAAGAACATATAGCAGATTCACCTCCTTCTTTCTGAATTTGTTGTATAAAGTTTGGAAATAGAGACCTATAGTCTGATACACTTTAATCTGAAATTTTCTGGGAATTAAGTCAAAAAAGTAATTTAAGATCTAAAATTTTTTAATCAGGTAAAACGTTACTACATGTCCCAGTTTAATTATAAGTTAACCCAGTCACTGCCATTGCCAAGAAGACACTGCAAGAGCAATGCACTTATTGTCTGCATTTTTTATAATGTAAATAGGAATAGTCATTTTAATTACTTCCAGCCAAAGTTGTGACTTCACTGAAGATCAAATTGTGAAGTGAAACAATGCAACGGGGTGATATTCCGTACTTTTGATCGTAAGTATAGACACTTAGTTAAACTATTAACTTTTATTTAAATTAGTAACTAATACCAGAGTTACTCAATACACACATCTGCATTTGGAACCCAGATCTTTTCAGTCGGATGGAACTCTATGACTACCAGACCGCAGCGACTGGCAATACAAATACACAGGTGCTACTGTGCTAAAGTCCGTTAAGTTGTTATATAGAGCGTGGAACCAATTAAAATATTATGTAACGAATACTTATAAACCTTGTTGGGACAGAGCCTTGGTTAACATCACTACCGTTGGGTTTTTGTTTTAACTTTATGGGATTATAGAATATTTAAGGTACAATTGGTGTAATTCGCCGAATTTGACATAATTTGATGATTTTAAAGTAATTCCCTAGTTTCTAGAATTTAACCGGTTAGGATTAGTCTTCCAATTTAACTCTAAACTAGCTATCGTAAAATCCATCAAACTCCATAAAATATACACCGGTTATCGTTATAGTTACGGTTAACGTTTGATGGTAAAACTCAGCCATTTAAGATTTTTTTTAACGTTAATTAACTAAACTAAGTTTATTGATAAAGCCACAACAAAGAACTATTTTCTTTGTTTGTCCACACAAAGAAGTCTTCAATATTAATGCAAAATACATTAATGCATAATACTTCGTTTAAGCATCAATATTATGGAAAAACTTATGACACGTAGGTAATATAATTATTGACTTTAATGCAGTAGTACTATTGTATTCAAACTTATGTCTTTAAGCTTCCTGGTTTTGTATAGGCTAAGTATTACTTATATTTTTATGAAGCATACAATTCGACGTCCGTATATAACTTAAAATGAAGTATTTGTAGAGACTAGCTATTTGTAGGTATCTATGTACGACTAGGTAACCTACTCATAAATTCAAATTCAAATAGTTTATTCAGTACATAGCCCCTTTCCAGGACGCTTATACACGTCCCAAATGCCCTGCCATCACTTCGGGACAACATATGGGCTGGTGCTGAGAAGAAGTGTTCATAGCTAGGCTATATCACAAAGAAATAGTTTTTTTTTAATATATTGTAGCAGTAGATTCAACCTCTTAGCACATTCTCGTAATATTAATAGACATGTTGACACCACAGTCAATTGACGTACTTTTTAAAACTGTCAAAACGAAACTCTCCCATAGATTTTGTATGGCACTACAAGCAAGTGACGTCACTATTTTGTCAACTCAATTGAACTACTTTTTTCAATTACAATGCGAACAAAAATCGTAATTTACAGGTAATTTAAAATAAATTAAGTTTTTAAGACCAGAATGAAGGGTCTTTTTAAAACAGTTGTGGTTTCGAATTATTAGGGTATGGTGTCAAACTGTCTATTCATTTGTTTCAGCCAAATGACGTCCACTGCTGGACAAATGCATCCCCCAAGGATTTCCAAAACGACTGGTCCTGCGCTGCTCGCATCCAGGTACTTTCTGCGACCTTCACTAGATCGTCGGTCCACCTAGTGGGAGGCCCAGCTACTACATCTTCCTTCGCGTGGTCACTCGAGAACTTTTCCTACTCAAATATCAACACCAATGGCTAATGACAGATCGCGCGGACTGTCATTGGCCTATGATCGCGCCGGCAATGGCGATCTGCACGCGTTGGTGTGGTTGAAGCATAATACAGCCCCTCAAAAGAAATCCCCCAGAATATTAGAAGGACAGTCTATAATAATTACGAAATCAGCTAAATCTCATCTCCATTTAGTCTCCTTTTATTGTGCTAACAAAATGGCTTCCATTAAGGCAGTAAAATAAAAACATTACACCAAAGGAAACGCTAGTAGAGGCCCAGAACGACCCTTTAAACAAAAGATCCAGCACAAAAGGGCACCGGAATTAACTTATCATGGATATAACGGCCATGTCTCACTAGGACTAGGACACTGCTAAATTAATGTAATAAGTAATGTAATGGATCGCTTTTCCCGGAAAATCTAGTAGTGGTCGATTCACAATATCCGTGATCCGTGTTCGTCCAGATCAAGCTTGTCCACGAAGTGGCCCTCTAAGACATTTGAGTTTGCCTGCCAGCGAGTTATCCGGCGCCCTGTGGTTTAAATGGCCTTATGAATCTATACTATCTATACTAATATTATAAATGCGAAAGTAACTCTGTCTGTCTGTCTCGCTTTAAACCACTGAACCGATTTTGATGAAATTTGGCATAAATATAGTTTGAGTCCCGGGAAAGGACATAAAATAGTTTTTATCCCGGTTTTTGGAACAGGGACGCCGCGATAAAGTTTTTCTGTGTCAGACAAAATTCCACGCGGGCGAAGCCGCGGGCGGAAAGATAGTTTAGTATAATTTAGCTTTTGCTTTGATTTTCAAAATCTGTGTGCTGTGGCCCGGCGTCGCCACAGTCTAAGAAATTTTTCTCATCTGGAAAATCTATTGGGCCAGCCAATCCAGACCAATCAGGGACCGGCCGTATCACTCAAACTCCGTGTACTAGCGTGAAGTGTGAATTGACGCAACAGTGGCTTCACGGATACGTGTGAATAGACCTTAATTAAATAGGGTAGTTAATACACTATTGACTATTCAATTGACATACTTATTATGAGCTGTCAAAATGCGAATTTCCCATTAAAATATAGAAAAATTGTGACGTCACTAGTTCGCGGACTAGGAATGACGGAATTAAAAGCTTAAAAGCGATTAAAAATCTAATTTTGTATTGCATCAAAATGAAAAACAACATTATTTTTAAGTAGTATTCTTGTAATTATTGCCTATTGATGTCAATCCCAACTAATATTATAAATGCGAAAGTAACTCTGTCTGTCTGTCTGTCTGTTACGCTTTCCCGCTTAAACCTCGCAACCGATTTTGATGAAATTTGGCATAGAGATAGTTTGAGTCCCGGGAAAGAACATAGGATAGTTTTTATCCCGGTTTTTGAAACAGGGACGCGCGCGATAAAGTTTTTCTGTGACAGACAAAATTCCACGCGGGCGAAGCCGCGGGCGGAAAGCTATTTTTCCATAATTTATAAAATTATAAGATTGTTTCAAGACATAAATGATGTAACTTCCAAAGGCACTGGAAAAATTTAAGGCGTACAAGTGTGACAAAACCTTAAATTGAACACATAAATCTTGCTTCCTTGGTAATTGTGTTACGCAATTAATATTAGTTGGCTCAAGTTCCTCGTTTTGAATTGGTAATAGATTAATATTGGGCGAAGTTATGGTTTATTTACAACAATAATTTAAATGGGCTTAAATTATGTTCGTTCGTTCGTTTCAGCCAAATGACGTCCACTGCTGGACAAAGGCCTCCCCCAAGGTTTTTCACAATGAACGGTCCTGCGCTGCCCGCATCCAGGCTCTTCCCGCGACATTTACCAGATCGTCGACCTTTACCAGTTAAATTATGTAAGGTTTTATTATTTAATTTTATTCATTGAGGAAATCAACGGCGACACGTTACTGGTAATAATTTACATTACTAATTAATAAAACGTAACAGATAATTAAGTACAAGACCCACTGACGGATTAAAAATTAAAAAGGTTTTTTTAAACAGATTTCCACAGATTAACTTAATTAACAATGAAAAGTGTCGCAGTGTCTTAAGTCGAACGTATTTGACCAATGCGTGTTGCCAGTGATGGTATATGGATCTGAGACGTGGTCGCTTACTATGGGCCTCATAAGAAGGCTCAAGGTCACCCAAAGGGCGATGGAGCGGGCTATGCTCGGAGTTTCCCTGCGTGATCGAATCAGAAATGAGGAGATCCGCAGGAGAACCAAAGTAACCGACATAGCTCGCAGAATTGCTAAAATCAAGTGGCAGTGGGCGGGGCACATAGCTCGTAGAGACGATGGCCGTTGGGGCAGGAAAGTTCTCGAGTGGCGACCACGGGCTGGAAGACGTAGCGTGGGCAGGCCTCCTACTAGGTGGACCGACGATCTGGTAAAGGTCGCGGGAAGAGCCTGGATGCGGGCAGCGCAGGACCGTTCATTGTGGAAAACCTTGGGGGAGGCCTTTGTCCAGCAGTGGACGTCATTTGGCTGAAAAGAAGAAGAAAGAAGAACAATGAAAAACTTTATTTTCTTTTTTGTTTCTACTTACCTACCAAGCATTTTATTATACGATGGATACATGTGAAAAATATGTGTTCGGAATATGACAAAGACGGAACATGATTGTTTGTCACCTGTTGCCAGGACAGAAAATTACTTAGTTACTCATAAAGGTAGCGGGAAGGCGCTGGATGCAGGCCGCTACCAACCGGGCGATGTGGAAATCACTGGGAGAGGCCTATGTTCAGCAGTGGACGTCCTGTGGGTGAAATGATGATGGTGATGACTAATTTTCGTACATCCTAGTAGTAACGCAAATTCGTCATCACCTTAAAATCATCCTAAGTATCTAATTAATTGTATAAACAAATCTGATGATCTTGGTCAAGCTTAAAATAGAGTCGAACATGTGGGTATTTCAGATTGCTATTTGCGTAAAAGATTATTACTATTTGCTCTAAAGATTATCAATATTTTACTAGGTACTGCTACGTAATAAAAGAAGTAGGAAAAATCATCATGGATGAGTCATTTGTTGTGGCAACGACCTTCTTACAAAATGCATTATTATTCATTTCTTATGTCGGTTAAGGAAAACGCGGAGCTAATTTATAGTTGACAATAAACAATAATAAATATGATTGTGGATACTATTTCTTGCATGACAGTTGCAGACATTGTCCACATTCCACCAGCTCGCACTAAGCGTTTCGATGACTCTTTTATAATGCGAACAGCTAGGGACTGGAATTCGCTGCCTGCTGCTGTCTTTCCCGAAGACTATAGTCCGGGCGTTTTCAAGGCGAGAGTGAATAGTCACTTACCTACATGGCAGATAATTATGTACCATCGTAGACTGCATCTCACATAATACCAGGTACGATTGCGGTCAAATACCTGCCTAGTCTTCCATAAAAAAAGTTTTCATTTTAAATTAGTATTTAAACCTTAGCCCTGTGGTTCTAGCAGATTGAAATAAGTAGCGTGGGCAGGCCTCCTACTAGGTGAACCGACAATCTGGTGAAGGTCGCGGGAAGAGTCTGGATGCGGGCATCGCGGGACCATTGATTGAGGAGGACCTTGGAGGAGGCCTTTGTCCAGCAGTGGACGTCATTTGGCTGAAACGAACGAACGAACGTGCTCCTATGGTAGAGATTTTTTTATAATAAATATGTAGTGTAATGTGGTAGAGATTAAATAATCAAATGATGATTTTATCAAAATTTATTTATTTTTACAGAGACTATTCCCACCTCTCGTTCCCACCCTGTGTAGCCAGGATCTGCTTGACTGCCAATAAAAACCCAACCAGTGAAGGTCAAGTTTGTCCGGGGGAAAGTTAAACTGTCATGGACCCGCAAATCAATCAGAAAGACATACGAGTTCGAAGCTACGGACAGACTGGGATCCAATGCAAAACTTTACTTTTATACAAAGTAGGTATACATAGTTAGTAAGATAGTACTTAGTCATAAAATAATCGAAAAAACCAATAGGATGCAAGTACCGGTAATGTTTTACTTGACGTCAACCGACTCTTGCGCAAACTCAAGTCGATAAATATTAATTTTACTTTAAAAGAACCTTGGCCAAAAATTTGCAGGTATTTTTTGGATAAAATACTTATGCAATTTTTTTGCTTTAGGAGGACCTTGGCAAAAAATATGAGTTTTTTAAAATAAAAAATAAAATATTCATATTTAGGGCTTAGTGTATTGAAAATCATTGGATGAAGGCTTTTACAGAGACTTGAAAGATATGAGAAAGTAAAAAAATCCGTAATATAAATTATGTACCTACGCCAAAAAACCCTTTCATACTGTAGCATCTAAAAGTTGTAAGTTTCATTAGTCTTAAAGGAAAACAAAAGAAAATCTATCCAATTAGAGGCAAAAAGTATTTATACTGATTATCCATTAGTGTATTAAAGATAAAACGTTTCCGTCGGCCGTGACCCTATCGTACAGATTAAGTTTTATTTTGTTGTGTTAGATTTGAAGGCTCTACCTATACTTAGACATGAGCACTTCAATGTAAACACCGTGGAACCTTAACTAGTTGTAATCAATTATAAGTATGTTGCCTTTACCCAAAACTGTGCTGTGAAGTCTACTGTCGACTATAAATTATCAGCAGTAAGGCACGGGACTATAATTATTCCCACCTCTCGTTCCCACCGCTGCAACTCCAGTGTAGCCAGGATCTACAGCTTGACCGCCAATGAAAACCCAACCAATGAAGGTCATGTTTGTCCCGGGGGAAAATTAAGGCATCTAGCAGAATTTTATTTGAAAAATATTGAAATATTATTAATAGACTAATTTATTTAACTTGAAATTTACTCAACTACCAGGTAAAACTAATCTAACGTTAATACATAAATTTAAACGTTTAATGAGTAATTTAAAAGTTAATATCAGATAATGGATTATTATTTCAACTATTATTTTAGTACCGTTTATTTTAAATGGATTATTTGCCTACAACTATCGTAAATCACAATTTATAAGCAACATTTTTAATATCGGCTTTACACGAAATTATGTTAAAAACATGGTTTCTAGTGATACCTTTAATAAATGCGAATTTACTTTAGGTATAAACGAGTAGATTAGGTAGGTACAGTTACAGTACATAGAATAACACCTACTCTCGTATTTCACAAACGATACTTGCTTAAGGATGGATTCGACCGAACAAGAGTAAATATTAACCATACATAGACATATTTCCCATACTGAAACTGTCAATGTGCCAGTTATACCAGGAGTTGTTCTCGGATAAAAGTTTGGTCGAATTGGGCCTGAGCGAAGCAGCAAATCGAACGCACATCGGTGAATAGAGTGATTGGTTCATGTGTCACCCTGCGCGTCCACGCGCACTGTGAGACCTCATAGTAATGTTTGTGAATACGGGCGTTATTTATAGGAAAAATACATCCGACTATGGATAACGGTAGAAGTTCTAATTAATATGATATTAAAATGGCTCCAATATTAACTAATGATTTTAGTAAACTCGTTAACCTTTTAACAGTAATTGATGGACTCTACGTGACTTGACACAAGTAGACATAATGTCCAATTTGTATTGATGATTTAATTGATAAGACTATAAGTCATTAGATAATGACTGAATGACTCTGTGGTAAAAGAACCTCCTCCTTTTGTTGAAGTCGGTTAAAAAGAGTTTGTGGACTAGTTCTTAATGGTCTAGATCAGGGTTTCCCAAGCTATGGGTCGCCAGGGAACATTGAGTGGGCCCTGCCTATAGAACGAGACACCACCCTACCCATCCAACCGCTGGGCAGCGGGCGAAATTTCCTATAGGTGGGTCCCGCCCGAGTTTGGGAACTTGTATTAGATGAGTCGTAGCCCAGACAACTTTGGGAACCACTAGTCTAGATATATTCTAACCTCGGCTTTCTTAGTTAATTTTGGTCTAACAGAGAAAGCTTTTACTACACACGATTAAAACAAATTCGCAAAAGCTAAGATTAATATACGAGTGATCTAATTAAAATCAAAATCTCATTAAAACTAATCAGATCTTATCAAAAGTGTAAAATAATTACCAAACAAATATTCAAAGCCACCAAAGCCAAAAGTCCACCCACAAGGTGGACCGACGACCTCATAAAGGTAGCAGGAAGGCGCTGAATGCAGGCCGCTACCAACCGGGCGATGTGGAAATCATTGGGGGAGGCCTATGTTCAGTAGTGGACGTCCTGTGGCAATGATGATGATGATGATTTATTTAAAGCCTGGTAAATGATGATCGCAGCCATTTTACTGAGATTCTTTGGTCTGACCTAGTATTAAACTCTAACCTCGAAAACTGTCGACATGAGATCATTAAATTTCATAATAATCTTCAATTCTAGGAATCTCGCGACATCCTTGAGTTACTTACTTATTAATTGCTGAGTCACGTCTATTACGCCCGCATTCACAAACGATGCTTGCTTAAGTGAAGCAGCAAATCGAACGCACAGCGTTGAGTAGCTGTGATTGGTTCGTGTGTCATCCTGTGCGTCCACGCGCACTGTGAGACCTCATAGTAATGTTTGTGAATACGGGCGTTAGTCTTTGGTTCGTGTTATACTTACTTAAAGTCTAATTTATCTATCTATATCAGTTCAAAATTAAAAAGCGAAAGGTCACTGATTGACTGACTTACTTCATCACGAAATCTCAGAAACTACAAGTACTTGGAGTCTCAAATTTTGCATGGGGGTTCCTTTTAGAACGGATTTTACGAAACTCAACTGTAAACATTTACACGTGTACGAAGTCGCGGGCGGTCACTAGTTTTAAATATTTTCTAGGCGATCAAAGAGGTGAATTTGTGCCACTCTTCGGCACGTAATATCATACTTAGTTTATTAAGGTACTTGATACAAATAAGGCCTACGTTCTAATAAGGCCTATACATCAGAAAACACAGATAAATAAATCCAACCGGGATAAAACTTCAAGGACACGTACTCATATGCCCTACAACCCGGTAGAGTGCAAGAGCGTCCCGATCCACGATCCCAGCACCAATTGGCACGCGTTCTTCTAAGGTGGTGGGTGATTTCGTGGTCTCTTATAAAAATCTGGCGATTTCATCTTAAATTTTCGGTAAAATGACGCTGTTTTATATTAAGCTTTTCTTAGTAATCGTTTCTAAATATTTCTTACTAGCTAATAATTACCTTAGTTTGTACTACTGGCTATAGATGAATTATTTGTAAATTTTTAAAGACAACAAGAGCGAGATATCTAATAAGGCCTAGGCCTTATTTCAGCATGGTAGGCCATATTGGATACTTATGTTAACAGCTGATTACGGACAAATTCATTAAACTAAATGAGTCAAAGAGTAACTAAATACTTATTTAATAAGAATGTTATTAACAGCACAGAAAATAAAAAAGAAAACAGAGTAAAAAAAAAAACTAAACCTGTAAAAAAAAAAGAAACAAAATACAAAACCAATAAAAAATAAGAAAAAAAGCCGTATGTATAATTCTTAAGGATAGGAGAATTAAAGCTGGTATTATCATGCCTGTCTCGAAGAAAATGTAGCAGATATGCTACCATAAAGGACTGCTTTTGGTGGTATCATAAAGATTGTGTAGGAGTTCGTAAAGATGATTCAGAAGCCTTTTTATGCCCTGGTTCTAACAAAAATTGAGATCTCATTTTGTTTAGAAAAAATCAGGACTAAATGATGTTCCTAAACTGATTTATTTAAAAGGTTTTATGTGTAGGCCTTATTCGAACACGGTGTTTTAATAAGCCCTATACAAAAAAATAATATTGTTTGTTTTTGATTTTTTTTTTGATAATTTAAGTAAGGAATCATTACTTTGTTACTATGAATATTTCATTGTATCTATAATTTATGTATTATTCTTAATAAGTGGAATTTAAGTTTATCTAGAGATATACAGTATATTTCTGTTTACTTGCTATGTAAAAGTTTGATAACGCAAACAAATCGACGTGTTTAATGTTATAAGACCGCATTTTGTTTAATACAACCTCAATTTTAAGGTCTACAGGCATTTGAATCATATAGGCCTTATTCCGTGTAGGTGATTTAATAAAGCCAAAATCAGTGGTTTCGTAATTTGCTTATTTTGAATAGATTTAGTTAAAAATTGTGTTATTTTGTGTAATATTGCTAAAATTAAAGGATGGAAGAAGTTAATTAACCTTGTTTTTGTTGACTGACGTTAATATTTATTGAAATATAAGCATTCAAAGTTAGGTAGGCCTTATTTGTATCAAGTACCTTATTTGCGACATAAAAGCAATGTGGTTAGTGGTTACGCTTGGTTACTGGCTCATAATGTGCTGTCAGTGTACAAACTGTCTAATCAAGTAAAAGTATCATTACTTACCACAGGGTGTGGTTTTGTAAAACAACTTCCATCTCAGGAGTGGTAGTACACATGAAAGTAATTACAAGAAAAATATAAATACAATTTTAACAATAACTTTATTAGTAACTAGCGGCCGCCCGCGACTTCGTACGCGTGGATCCCGTTTTACCCCCTTCATCTATCTTACGCGGTTTAGATTTTTTCATACAAATGTTTTTTCCCGCTAACTCCCGTTCCCGTGTGAATTTTGCAATATCCTGTTGTAACTAAGCTTTAAGTTTACTAAGGTACCTGCATGCCAAATTTCAAGCGTCTAACTTAAGCGGTTTAGATTTTTCATACAAAAGGATTTTCCCGCTAATTCCCGTTCCCATGGGAATTCCTAAGTATACTATAACCTGCCCAAGAGTATGAAGAATAATTGTACCAAGTTTCGTTAAAATCCGTCGAGTAGTTTTTGTTTCTATAAGGAACATACAGACAGACAGACAGACAGACAGACAAAAATTTTACTGATTGCATTTTTGGCATCAGTATCGATCACTAATCACCCCCTGATAGTTATTTTGAAAATATATTTCATGTACAGAATTGACCTCTCTACAGATTTATTATAAGTATAGATAAACATTGAACAAATGTCTCCTAAAACTTTCGAGACGGCACTTGTTACCGCCCGCACCACCCCCGCGTACCCCGCTACACCACCGAGCAAATGCGGCTGCCACCCCGGTAGAGCGGGGCGACTGACCGATAGTGATAAGTAATACCATTTTCCTGATCCCATGAAAATTTATGTTATTTTTTTATATTTTTTCAATGTCGTATATACTATCATCCATGAGATGGGCGTTGTTTTACAAAACCACACCCTGTATAATTTGTACTTTACTAAGTAGTTGGTAACATTAATTCTCAGTAAGCCCCACTTTTCCATATACTGCTAATTATTTTACTAAATAAGTTCTCACATTAATGACTTGCCTACTCAAAATGGATCACAAATTAATGTTTGTCCTATTGTTTCGTCTCAAAACGGAACAAGTAAGATTGTGGGTTGAATACAAATTGGAGCCTTACAATATGTAACGTCACGTTATAGAATAACAATATAGACACTTTAAGGCCCGTAATACAAACTCGATTCAACTAGAGAGTTGAATTATCAGAGGATAATGATAACGAAAAGGCACAATTAGGCATTTAATTGATTTAAAGTCAATATTTGAATAAATTGCAAACTAACGAGACTATTCCCACCTCTCGTTCCCACCGCTGCCACTCCAGTGTAGCCAGGATCTGCACCTAAACCGCCAATAAAAACCCAAACAATGAAGGCCAAGTTAAAGTATCTAAATAGATGAATCTAGTTTTTAGCATTGATGTTATCTTTGTTAATTAGTGACTGTAGAAACAGTCAGAGATTATGAATCTTTCTAACTGCTGCGCATCCAGGATACCCTAATTGTTATAGAAACCTAGCTAGTGAACGTTGTGACAATCTAGAATCCTACCTTAGACCTTGTATTTCAAAGCAAATAAGGTGTTTATTATCATCATCATTTCAACCACAGGACGTCCACTGCTGAACATAGGCCTCCCCAATTATTTCCATGTTGACCGGTTGGTAGCAGCCTGCACCCAGTGTCTTCCAGACCGTTTTGAGGTCCACCATATGGGTGGATATTAATGAAGTTAAATATCAAAAAGAAAATACTTTATAATTCACAAGTCCGTCATAGTTCTAAGACCATTTCAAAAAACTGATAAACGATCAACATTACAGAATCTCCAGCAGCCTCTCCAGTAGAAGTGCAAGCCGATCCGATACGATTCCGAGGCGTGAGTCATCGCGTAAGTGACCCAAGGCCGGCGCATCGCGAATGTCGACTGTCGCAAGATCAACGTAGAGTCTTTGACATTCGGATGCGGTGCTTATCCAGAATCTTACCTAAATTACGATTACTTAGAAAATAAGCAAACAATCACAAGATAAACGATCGCTTGCAGAACCTCCAGCAGCCTCTCCAATGGAAATGCAAGCCGATCCGATACGATTCCGAGGCGTGAGTCATCGCGTAAGTGACCCAAGGCTGCGCATCGCGAATGTCGTCTGTCGCAAGATCAACGTAGAGTCGCCGACTTTCGAATGCGGTGTAGCTTTAATAGACTTGTTGATTGACATTAACGCGTGCACACTTAGCTAGCTTGATCCTATCAAAAATATTACAAAATGAAAGCCAAGTTCAATATTAATAACCTTGAATTATCCGACAAAAGATCTAAATAGTTGCCAAGTTCAGTGGACATTCCTGATTGAGAACGCAAAACTGATACCTATGGTCTCACTTAAAACTCAAGCAAAGCCTGTTTTAAAACTCTAGCAAATCTCTGAACAAGACAAGATGTTCTATGTTCTCTTCTCAGTCGGTGCACTCTTGTCAGAGTGGTCGTGGTCATCATTGTGAATCACGATGAGTGATGTTCCTCGCAATACGGCGCCATTCCTCGCGGACTGCAGTTTTCCGGAAGCTTTTATCTTAAAGCATTCATCATTATCTTCCGACCATTATATGTTAAAAGATCAATAATGACTCCCTAAATGCTAAATACTGACCTTCTATTATGATTTCACCTCAATATTTGAACAAATTTACCTATGCCATATGGCATAGGTAAATTAGGGCATGTATTTAAATGATCTTTTTAAATTAGCAAAAACGGCAAATAAAAAAATCTATTTGGTCGTCTATTTTAATGATTGATCCTCTTTCTTTGAGACATAAAATAAATAAAATCGATCGATATTTTAACCTCTTTTGAACTACGCAAAAAAAAATTGAGATGTAAAAATTATATCTGATCGTTACTTGTTGGTCCTCAAAAATAAAAGAAATGAGCACCAAATATTCAATATTGTGATACTTTTTTAAATAATTCGATTTGTATAAATTATTTTTTGTCTATATCAAATAATCTTCAAAATAATTATGTTATGGTACTTATTTTTATTAAGTTGTAGTCAAAGGATGGAAACTATTTAAAGGCACTTGATGTTCAAAGATTTTTTTTTATTAAAAAAGCATACTTAACACGTTCACACTTCGTTATCGGGTCGAATTGACCTTAGGTGCTGGATGCGTTGGTGCGGGATGGATATAATATTCGGTCTTTTCAGTAGTACGAAAGATAAATAAATATTGTTTTGCAATTGTTTAAATATTTGGAAAAAAAAACTTATCAGGTCCTTACGACCCGATGTCGCACTAAAAGTAAACAAATATCGTTTAGTGCTTTTATCGTGTCTAATCGACCCGTTGACAGATGACTTTATGGTCACTGATCACGGTCGAGATCGGTACCTATACTAAGAGAAAATCAACCTTGCGATTTAAAAAAATAAAGAGGTAAAAATTATGATGTCGGGTTCAGGGATGTCAGAAGTAAGAAATTATTTTACATAGCGCCTCTAGTCCCAAACTAAGCAAAGCTTGTAATTTAAACAAACAGGGCAATGTACTATTCTGCTTGCTTATTGGCCGCTAAGCCCTTGGCCAACTCAGTAACCAATGACGGACGATTGTTACTCAACCACAAAGTACCGCGTAAATTAAAAGATATTTTTTAATTAAAAATATTAACCAATAATATTTTTTGTTAGATCAAATATATTTTAAAGTTAAGTTATACATAGATCGAAATGTATTTATTAGGTGATCAATAATAAAAGGCAAACTTGATATTGTAACACGGCGCGCCCTTTTATTTACTTCGAGCGACCAGCGCCGAGCCGGCCACTACGTCACAGCGAGATCTACGCGCGCGCGCAGCCGGTTTACCCTGCCCCGAGACCCCGCACGCCGCCGCGTACGTCACACGCGCTCATCGGCTGGCTATAAAAGGCGTGCGAGCCGGCCTAGCAGTCAGTAACTATTCCTTGGAAAAGTGAGGCCAAATACTTAGGTGTCACCCTCGACCAGAGATTAACGTTCGCTCCGCACCTCAGACGCGTCTTAAGCCGTGCAAACCACTACATCCACCGACTCTACCACCTAGTTGGAAGGAAAAGTAAATTGTCACTTAGAAATAAGTTGACAATTTACAAAACCTGCATCCGTCCAGTGTTGACTTACGCCAGTCCGGTGTTTGCTCACACTTCCTGCACAGACCTTAAGAAATTCCAGACCCTCCAAAACAAATTCTTACGCCGAGCCGCGGATGCCCCGTGGTTCGTGCGTAATACGAATCTCCATAGAGATTTCGAAATCCCATCGATTGATCACTTTATGAAAGAAGCCTCTCGCCGCTACTTTGATAAAGCGATCAACCACAAGAACCCTCTTATCGTTAGCGCCGCCACGTATACACCCCAAAAAGATGTCGCTGCCCAATACCGACGACCTAGGCATGTCCTAGACGACCCGGACGATCCTATTACCGAATTTCTGAACACAGACATCACTGCCTTAAGCACGCCAACTACTCCACAACACAGTAGCTCGTTACACCGTACTCGCCGGCGAGTACGAGGCCCTGCTTTCCATTTCGGACGGTACAGACATGTACCGGGCCGGTTCTCCCCTATCCGTCCCCCGGACACGGCCTGAGCCGAGGTCCGAGCCTACCGTGGCGCCCTCAGGCCGCGTCCGTAGTCCCCTCGATCGGGCCCACTAGAGTGAGCCCGCCGTAGGCTGGACTTTGGTCCAACACCGCGGTGGGCAACCCTCTAGTTGGGTTCGCCACTGATCGGGCGCCTTATGCGCTCGATACGGCCCGATCGCGAACGTCGGTCTGCGACCGACGCGGACGAGCCTGGGCTTCGCTACGCGAAGCCCACACTCGGCCTCGTCGGCACGCGCACCGACGATCGCCAAACGGCTAGAGTACCTTCTGTACTCGCCACTCTGCCCGGTGAAGCTGGAAAAGCTCCTCAAGCTACCAGCGCGCGTCCCTTCAAAAAAAAAAAAAAAAAAAAAAAAAAAAAAAAAAAAAAAAAAAAAAAAAAAAAAAAAAAAAAAAAAAACTAGCAGTCAGTTCGTCCGCAACGCTCCGCGCTTCCGTACCACGGAACACGATGCGCCCGCCGGATTGAACTCGCACACTCCGCGATGGTAAGGTCTGCTTCCGTAACACGGAACTGACTGGACATCGCGTTGTATCGTCCCATGCACGCTTCCCGTGCCTGCTAGATTGTTAATAGAAATAGTAACTGTTGTCTTGTAGTAGCTAAGTTAATTACGCTAATTAGAATTTGCTCATTGTTTACATTCATGCTTAGCTCAAATGCATAATCCAATCCTGGTTTTATGACTTAGATAATTATTCACGCTTCTTGCTATAATTTATTAAGTGAATGCTATTGTACTAAATATGGCCCTAATGCATACGCCGATCCTAGTTTTATGCTTTGCACATGCTTTTGTTATGAACTTTATTAATTAGACGCAATTGTTTAGTTTTCAATTAAGTTTAGATCATATGCATAAACCGATCCTTGTTTTGTGTTCTAATTGAATTACTCACGCTTTTGTAATAAAGTTTATCAAGTAAATACAATTGTATGGTACACTATTGGATCCGGCCCAAATGCATATACCGATCCTCATGTTTCGCTTTGAATATTTAATTGGTCAATGCAATTAGTATTGTTTGTCATTAAGAATTGTTCATATGTACATGCCGATCCTAACTTTACTGTGATAATTTGTTTGTATCGACTAATAGCTCCGTAATTGAGAGGTTGTCTGCTGTGTTCGTGTAATTTAATTATAGGTTGATTGGCAATAAACACGAGATAAAGCCCTATAAAACTGGTTTTGGTCATTTCTCTCTGTAAGTTAGGTTCCCCCCTCCTATAAATAGGGCGACCCAACGCGGCGCCCTCCTACAAATTGGGCGTCCCAACGTGGCGCCCTCTTACAACTGGCGCCCAACGTGGGGCCCCTCTTACAATCTGGCGTCCCAACGTGTGGGGCCCTCTAATAAACTGGGTCCCATCGAGGCACGAACCTAAACTTATCATTTAAGACCAAAACCGCACAGACAACCTGCTCTCTTAGTCTCGCGAGTTAGGTATTAGTCGAAATAGGGTTAGGCTAATTAAGATAGGCTAGACTCGTAACACGAGTAGGTACCTACTTTGGCAGATTCGTCATTCGTGGTAGGTACTACCACAGGCCGCCAAAGATTTGGAAGACCCTTCTATTGTTCACGAGTAACAGGAGGAGTCCATCCAAGATATAATTTGAAAAGATGAAGGAGGAATTTGCCCTTCTGCGAAATGTTTTCCTCCACACTTGAATTTCAAGTCACCTCAACCTTCCATGAGTTCGGAAGTTGCAAGCGGGCTTATAATGGTGCCGTCAGGGATGAAGGTTAATAGCAGCGTAAAGCTGAAGGAGGAATATGCCCTTCCGCGAATTGTTTCCCCTATGGTAACCACACCTGGATTTCCAAAGTCACCTCAACCTTCCATGATGAGTTCGGAAGTTGCAAGTGGGCTTACAATGGTACCAGTGTTAGGGATGAATGTTAGCAGCGAAAAACTCAAGCCCTGCTTCGATACAGGGGGAGGGAAGAAGCTCTTCGGTCACATCAGCCCTGTTTGGATACAGGGGGAGGGAGGAAATTATTCCTTACGGGAGAAGTTTGAGAACGCCTGAGGGTTTTCGTGGCAACTGTACTCAGGGCTCAGCACCAAGGCCCTATATGATGTTTCAAAGTCATGGACTAGCTCTTTGAAATTGCAGACACCAATGTTCCTGACCAGTCTCTGGGCCTGTACCACTCATCAGCGCCCCGCCTGCTCCAGAGCGCTGAGACAGCGCCCCACCTGCTCCAGAGCGCTGAGACGGCGCCTGTGCCCAGTTCAGCCGCGCCTCTCCACGAGTGTGGTCAGCCAGCCTATGGTGGTGCCCCGAGCCACCTCCGCAGTGCCATGCGTGAGCGTGGTCAGCAGAAGAAGATGACTTCCCGAGCCACCTCCGCAGTGCCATGCGTGAGCGTGGCCAGACAGCCTATGGTGGTGCCCCGAGCCACCTCCGCCGAGCCATGCGTGAGCGTGGTCGGCTGAAGAAGATGACCTCCCGAGCCACCTCCGCCAAGCCATGCGTGAGCGTGGTCGGCTGAAGAAGATGACCTCCCGAGCTACCTCCGCAGTGCCATGCGTGAGCGTGGTCGGCCGAAGAAGATGACCTCCCGAGCCACCTCCGCCTTGCCATGCGTGAGCGTGGTCATACGAAGAAGATGACCTCCCCAGCTACCTCCGCCGTGCCATGCGTGAGCGTGGTCAACCAGAGGCCGTGCCATGCGTGAGCGTGGTCGGCTGAAGAAGATGACCTCCCGAGCCACCTCCGCCGAGCCATGCGTGAGCGTGGTCGGCTGAAGAAGATGACTTCACGAGCCACCTCCGCAGTTCCATGCGTGAGCGTGGTCAACCAGAGAAAGTGGTGCCTCAAGCCACCTCCGCTGCGCCATGCGTGAGCATGGTCAGCCGAAGATGACTTCCCAAGCCACATCGTGTGATGGCACGCCGTCATCCACACCAGTCCTGGCTTCCTCGTCGGGACGACTTCGGAGCCAGAGGGGGAGTCTGTAACACGGCGCGCCCTTTTATTTACTTCGAGCGACCAGCGCCGAGCCGGCCACTACGTCACAGCGAGATCTACGCGCGCGCGCAGCCGGTTTACCCTGCCCCGAGACCCCGCACGCCGCCGCGTACGTCACACGCGCTCATCGGCTGGCTATAAAAGGCGTGCGAGCCGGCCTAGCAGTCAGTTCGTCCGCAACGCTCCGCGCTTCCGTACCACGGAACACGATGCGCCCGCCGGATTGAACTCGCACACACCGCGATGGTAAGGTCTGCTTCCGTAACACGGAACTGACTGGACATCGCGTTGTATCGTCCCATGCACGCTTCCCGTGCCTGCTAGATTGTTAATAGAAATAGTAACTGTTGTCTTGTAGTAGCTAAGTTAATTACGCTAATTAGAATTTGCTCATTGTTTACATTCATGCTTAGCTCAAATGCATAATCCAATCCTGGTTTTATGACTTAGATAATTATTCACGCTTCTTGCTATAATTTATTAAGTGAATGCTATTGTACTAAATATGGCCCTAATGCATACGCCGATCCTAGTTTTATGCTTTGCACATGCTTTTGTTATGAACTTTATTAATTAGACGCAATTGTTTAGTTTTCAATTAAGTTTAGATCATATGCATAAACCGATCCTTGTTTTGTGTTCTAATTGAATTACTCACGCTTTTGTAATAAAGTTTATCAAGTAAATACAATTGTATGGTACACTATTGGATCCGGCCCAAATGCATATACCGATCCTCATGTTTCGCTTTGAATATTTAATTGGTCAATGCAATTAGTATTGTTTGTCATTAAGAATTGTTCATATGTACATGCCGATCCTAACTTTACTGTGATAATTTGTTTGTATCGACTAATAGCTCCGTAATTGAGAGGTTGTCTGCTGTGTTCGTGTAATTTAATTATAGGTTGATTGGCAATAAACACGAGATAAAGCCCTATAAAACTGGTTTTGGTCATTTCTCTCTGTAAGTTAGGTTCCCCCCTCCTATAAATAGGGCGACCAAACGCGGCGCCCTCCTACAAATTGGGCGTCCCAACGTGGCGCCCTCTTACAATATAAAAATCATCAAATTAACAAAATTAAAGATCAATAACTAAAAAAGAGGATCAAATATTATTTTTGTTTACCAAATATTAAAAGAGTATACTAAACATAAATATTATGTTACCTTTAATGAAGATCATTCATAATTTATCCGTAGATCAACTAATATAGACCCAATAATTAATAAAAAGATAAAATATAATAAAAAACATCATTTATTTTTAAAAGTGCACATACAAAAAAGATCAATTAGTTTTTAGAGGATCAAATAATATTGTCCCGTAAATTAGTTAGATGGTATTAGAAGATGATTATTACCATATGGCATAGGTAAATTAGTTAGTTATGGTATTAGAAGATGATTATTGCCATATGGCATAGGTAAATTAGTTAGTTATGGTATTAGAATTAGTTCAGTTATGGTATTAGAAGTAGAAGAAGATTATTCTTAAGAAATTTACTATCATGGTTCGAGCGAGTTTAAACATATACTAAAGTTTATACAGTGATAAAATATTGCCAACACAAAGACGTATTCTAGGTACAGATCTAACTTTTACAAAGGAACACCTTCTAACTCTAAATCCCGCTCAACTAAGCGGGATTTCGTGTTAGCCAATAAATGAAGTTAAACTTCAGTGTAGTTAAGTCTAGACTAAACTTGGTACCTAATAGAGCTTAGTAATGCCGCGGATTACGGATGTACGACCAATTTAATGGTGAGGGCAGAGTTCGCCGGTTAGGACTTAGGCCCAGTTTATTAATCCGTTGTAAACTAAAATAGATACATTTACTATAGGTTATTTTGACTTTAAGTGGTACCTACTTAAGGTAGTATATTATTTTGTTAATTTTGTGCCTTTAGTAACAAAGTTTGACTAGTGCTATTATCATCATAATCATTTCAGCCACAGGACGTCCACTGCTGAACATAGGCCTCCCCTAATGACTTCCACTTCGCACGGTTGGTAGCGGTCTGCATCCAGCGCCCTTCCTGATACCTTTATCAGGTACGTTTACGTTTAAGTCAGGTTTACGTTTATTAAACAATGGTTTATTTTGACTTTAAGTAGTACCTGTGGTAGTACTTAAGGTAGTATATTATTTGTTAATTTTATGCCTTTAGTAACAAAGTTTGACTAGTGCTAACTACTGTTTAAATATCACACCATATAGGCTTACTCTTGAAAAGGAATTTAAACTATGCTTAACTAGTTTTAACCTCATTTAATAGTGCGGTGATCATAAAGGTAGCAGGAAGGCGCTGGACGCAGGCCGCTACCAACCGGGCAACATGGAAAGCATTGGGGGAGGCCTATGTTCAACAGTGGACGTCCTATGGCTGAGATGATGATGATGATGATGAATGGTATGGTGCGGAACCATGAACGCAGTGGACCCAATATTGTCTAACATAATTCTTGTGTAACATAAGTTCGATTATTTAAGCGTGATGAAATAATGTAAAAAGTTGAATAAAGATTATGTCTAGTCAGCAAAAATAACAATCATTACATTAGGTACAGCAAGAGCGAACTAGGCAGCATATAAAGCTAAATACTAGCACCTTATGTGTGTGTATGTAAACTAAGTGTGTTTTTGCAACTTCAAATCCCTTCGGCCTGATCATCACTTACCATCAGGTGAAATACAGGCCAAGAGCTTCCTCGTTGTGGATTAAAAAAAACAATAATATGCTATACATGGCATTAATTAAGCTCCTCTTTTGTACCGCTGATTTTTGTTGTTAAATAAACTAAATCAGATGCTGCGCGGGCGTCGGTCAAACAAAACACGATTATCCTAACTCATCTAAACGAGTCGTTTTGTACGTGACTTGAAAAATAACTTTAAGGTAATTCCCACGAGTCGTTGACCTTTACGAATAGGATGCAAAAAAGTAGCCACGAAAGGACCTTTATAATAAATAGGATGCTAAAAAATGTCACAGGAAGTAAGTACTTTTTCTCAAGGCGAAGTACTTTTACTTATGTGTTGTGACGTCAATATTTAATCGTGTTTAAAGGAAGATAACCTAAATCAGTGGTTACTTTGTGACACCAATGTTGTGGTTGTAAAAATTAATGACCACTTTCGGACGCTTTCAAAGAAAATTCTGTACTAACTTTTACCAAAGTTGGTATCACGATAGAATAGGTAGGTATAATAATTCAATAGCATATTTTATGTTTTTTTATTATAAACATGACAAAGTGTGCAAAATTTTGTTTGTGAAAAGTTATTACGAACTAGATTTTTCCCGTTGCTTCGCCCGCGTAGGTCTATCTATATTTTGTTAGTCACAAAAAGATTGTATTCCGCGGAACACGCGTTGACGTGTTGACTGAATACTCGTATAGGTAATTATAATGTTACTAATGCTAAAATCGATAATAAAGCCGCTACCAATCGATCAACATGGAAAGCATTGGGGGAGGGGAGGCCTATGTTCAGCAGTGAACATCCTATGGCTGAAATGATGATGATGATGATGATAATGCTAAAAACTCAAAACATTAAATCGCATTTTACTATCCATTGCTGGTTAAAATTTACATCGTTCCACAACATAAATGCCTCCGGCGAGACATGAACCCGCGACCTTTCACTTGCCAGGTGACTGCTCTGACCACTAAGCTACGGAGACTACGGTAACGTCGGTAACCCTCTAGATATTGTCACGTTTTCTTTGTGTAAAGCCAGGTAATTTCTTAGCACGGCGGCTTAATTTCAAAAGACGCCCAGAGCTGGACTAAGGCCTCCCTTTTAAGGATTGCCACAAAGCCCGGTCCTACGCTGCCCGCATCCAGATGCTTCCCGCTAAAGTAGATCGTCGGTCCACCGAGATCGTTTTAAAAAGCGTAATTTCATAATACGGTAACTACCCGAACCATTATCACTCATTTCTCGTCTCCAAACGACAGTAATATAAGTAAACCACACCAATTAACTTACATAATAATGTATATCCTAATTAAATTCTAATTAGCAACAGTCCGGAAAGATTAAATAAGCGCCACTGTAATTATACAGAATTTAAAGTTTCACTACATATTTAATGGGTTATGCAATACGTTTGAAATGACCTAAAAATTTGTAAAACTGACACTAAACGGCTTACCGTGCCCCCGTCACACATTAAACATATTTTTGAAATCGGGCTTTATTTTAGGTCAACCTACTTTATACAGGGTGTTAGGTAAATGGGTATATGAGCCGGCACTAGCCCATGTTAACATGGTCATATAAATGGTATGGTGAAGTCAGAAAGGACATTGTCAGAAATCGCCTAAAAACCGCCCAAAAACATTAACCCATCATAATTATTTTCTAATTTTTTTAATACATTAAGCACCCTTTCATTCTAATGGACACTTAAGCATTGAAAAATTAAATAAATAAGTCTTTTAACGTTTATTCTATAATACTATTACAACTTCCGGACGTTTTGGTGCGTGGCATGGTCTAAAACCTATCAAGTTCCATAATTTTTGCCGATAAAATCTGTACGAGGCATTACCGTACTTTATTGCTGGGAGTCCATGTATAGTGATGTTCCTGCGGCCATCATAGACAATAAAATATCGATTTTGAAAATAAAATAAATCGATTAAACTGCTTTGAAGACTAGATTTGCGTTAAAAGCTAAAAAGATATTGACACTATTACAAGAAACTATCTAAAGTGTCCAACTGGTCGAAGGTCGTAAATAAAATAAAAATAATTAGGACCATAAACTGATATTCATGGTATCATAACTGTAAAAGTGTCAGAATCCGATGTTGAATCCAATGCCAGTTGAAGTGAGAGAAACATATATCAACCTAGTATAGTTGCCAGTCTCTCATAATCTATGCCAATGAGGGTTTTCGCGATTGAAAAATCCGCCAGATGGCAATACGTAGACGTGAGGTCCAAATGCTGCATGATTGGTTATTTTTGACATGACATTGACAGATATGTCAAAATCCACCAATCATGCAGCATTTGGACCTCGAGTCTACGTATTGCCATCTCGCGGATTTTTCAATCGCGAAAACCCTCATTCATAGCACATGTATAATAATAGACCAAATGAACTTTTATAGATTGTGAAAGAGAAGATAAAGATTTTATTATTTTATTAAAATCTTGCCACGAGGTAGTTTTTCAGTAGAAACCAGGATTGGATAATCGCTACAGGCAAGTATCAGAACATTTTATAAATATTTTTAATCGATTATATCCTTGTGAATCGTTTTAATAAATTGTCATTTTACTTTTTCAATTAAAACTTTTTCAATCCCTAGTCTTGTCAAACTGTCATAATGTCAACAAATTATAAATGTCACGTCAGTTGACTCAATTTCAGTCTTCTGTGCGTTTATTGTATTTTTATATTCAATGAAATAGTGCTAAAGGGTTAGTACTAAAAGTGAAAGCCTTTTTTCAGAAAGAAAACCAATGTGGTGCCCTTATTATTCATACTGTTTGAAAGTTACAAGTCAGTGATACAGAGTTGCCGCCATTATAACTCCGTGGTGATACCATACCAAAGAAGGAGTTTTCCTAAACACTTGTGTTATTTTTATATGTGATCAAATAAAAAGGATTAATTCTACTGCTCAAATGGAATAACTTATCCCAAGAGACCGAATATAAAAAAAAACCTCTCCATAGAAATTATCACCATCACGAGGATGTGAATTTTTTTGAGAATTTGATATTGGTCCTGTAAGAAAAGTAGTTGTATTTCAGTAGTAGAATCAACCCTTCTTGTTTCATCAGCAAGAGTAACTATAAAAACGCCCTGTAGGTAGGTATTATTAAGCTGAAGAGTTTGTTTAGTGTCAAAGACTGTCACACAGTGTAACTTAAATTGGTATATTATGATAATGAACATAAAAACTTAAATAAATATTTATGTTAATATTTTTTCTATTTATTTATTTTCCCAAAGCTTCACAGTGAAAGCTGAAACAGCAATACTGTTGTAAAACTAAACTTAGAACAAACTGTTACAAATATTTTACAAATTAAAATAAAACCGCATGTTGCTTTACTTTCTCGTATAGGTAATAAATGTAATTAATCGCTAGATTATTAATGTTACTTTGTTACCCTCAATAGTGAGTAGATCTTATAAAATGGTAACCCTGATTTTCATTGTCATTCAAGTGCTCTTTCTTCGCATAGGCTTCTGTGATTTGGCCAAGGGCCACACACATTGCGATAACATTATGCGACATTGATTTGACAGCAGCGGAGTGAAGTCTTGCGACTATGCAAAATGATACCCTGTAATCGTAGCGCATATAGACATAGACGGGGCGGGGCACATAGCTCGTAGAGCTGATGGCCACTGGGGCAGGAAAGTTCTTGAGTGGCGACCACGAGCCGAAAGACGTAGCGTGGGCAGGCCTCCCACTAGGTGGACCGACGATCTGGTGAAGGTCGCGGGAGGTGCCTGTATGCGAGCGGTGCAGGATCGGTCTTCGTGGAAATCCTTGGGGGAGGCCTTTGTCCAGCAGTGGACGTCTTTTCGGCTGAAACGAACGAACGAACGATACGTATTACCACTATTTACCAGACATTACTATTTATTGTATACTCGGATTACACGTAGGAGCACGCGCGTTACAGCTTCGGCCTTGCATTATTATAAGATCTTGTTCCGCCATTTTTCGAACTTACTCCGTGAGGATATCCCCGCCGAATTCTATGATGAACCTTTCAAAAGTCATATTCTGCAATGTCAAAATTAATTTGCCGAAATTCGCCGAGCCAGCTATGTCAAATAATATCAAACAGGATACGTTCAGAAATTAATATTACGATTTTAAAGATAAGACAAGACAACTTTTTATTGACTAAGTTGCTGGGACAGCTAGAAACTATTTTTTTTCCGGCACTTTAAGAAAATAATAAATGAATGAAAACGCAGCGTGGGACGTACACCCACAAGGTGGACCGACGACCTGATAAAGGTAGCGGGAAGGCGCTGGATGCAGGCCGCCGGATAAGGATACCGAGGACGCAGGCCGGATACCAACCGTGCGATGTGGAAGTCATTGGGGGAGGCCTATGTTCAGTAGTGGACGTCCTGTGGCTGAAATGATGATGATGATGATGAAATGAATGAAAATGACAAATCTTCGAACGTGTATAATACCGTGCCAAAGTAATCATATAATTTTGGCACCTTAATAACTATTGCCGTTTTTGTTGTAAAGATCATGCAGCGCTACTTGCGGATATTATTGGAAAGAAAACTATGTAGGCTCTAGATCTGAAGCCGCTTTAACGAACACGAAGTGCTCATACAATGCGGCGTATTTTCTTCCAGTCTTTAGTCAGGACTTTAATCGAATTAAAACCCCGGTTGAACGTGATATAGCTGCACTAGAATACGGTGCTTTTTTGCATAATCGCAAGACTTCGTTCCGGTGTCGACCGAATGTTATCACGATGTATGTGGCCCAGGGGTTACTGTAGCCGCTAAGGTTTGAAACTTCTTGCTTAAAATATTGTAGTCTTTGGCATAGACTACGACGGTAGTCATGGAGATATGAGTTTGTTATCTCGTGTCAGATGTAAATGGTGAAAAGAAAACTCATGATTCGTGTTATTTTTATGCAATATGTAGGTATTTTATAAAAGTGGAACCCCGAGTGATCTCCAAAACCCATTCTATTATTATATACGATTCGGCTTCGATATCTATAATACAATAGGAGTTTATTTCATGTGTCAGATGACAAGGGTGGAAACAACCTACGATTCATGTTGTTTATTTACGTGCAATATGTGGGCATATTATAAAAGTGGAATGCCAAGTTGTATTTCTAAAACTTGTTTTATTATTTTATACTATTTGGCTGCGACTCGGCGTGACGACAATACAAAACATTTTTCGCGAATCGGTGTTCATACATTCACACAATACATTAGACGCCATGTTGTCATAAACGACATATTATAAAATCGCTGTGATTTAATATTCTTAATCATTAATTTTATGGCAAGTGTCCATCAGGAATCATTGTTCTTACACACAGAATCGTATTATTTCGCTTTCGGGTAGTAATATGTCAAAATTGTTGGTTCTTAGGCGAACAATGTATGGAGAACGAACATTGTCCTTTGATGTCATTTTATTTTTTTTAATTTTCATACAAAATAAATTTTATGAAATCCGATTTGTATGAAAATTAAAATAATTAAAATGAAGATATCAATTTTCTGACTTCACCATACCATTTATATGCCCATGTTAACATGGGCTAGTGTCGGCTCATATACCCATTTACCTAACACCCTGTATGATCGTTTCATCCACGAAGACGCGCCCCACCATTCTTCCGCTAATGTTTGAGTGTTATCGGTACACGCTAAGTCATCCATGAGTGCACACGCACTACAATAATGCCGCTCGGATTGCTCGGATCAAACTTCCCACACCCCGCGCCTCTCTTGACCAAAAAGTAGTGGGGCGCGTCTTATAGATGAAACAATCTATAGTCTATACCCAAAAATAGTCTGGACTAGGTCGTGGGCAGAAACTAGTAAGATATTTATTCAACTTTGTCAAAATCAACGTCGTTTCACAATTCTTAAGTTTAAGCAAGGTAAACCAGTCTAAACTTAAGTCTAAAATCCAAATTTAGATCCGATGACATTGACATTTGTATCGATTCTGTACTCGATACGCTACTTTCTCGATAATGTAAGATCGATTATTTATGTCGTTAAGTGAGTCAGTTGAGGAAAAATTATATCAAATAGATTAATACATTTAAGGCTGAGTTTCACTAACTTACTTTGTCTGTAACTTTACCAATAACCGGTGTTTATTTTTAATTTTTTCTAATCTATTAACAGTACAAAACTAACGAAATATTACGAGTAATATTTCGTTAGTTTTGTACTGTTAATAGAACTTAACTATCAAGGCGAACAGTCATCAACGTAAAATAATCATCATTTACATTTTTTGTTCAATCTATTCGTATTCTAAGAAACGTGTTCAAAACCAACTTTTTTAAACCATGTAAAGGTATTGTTAACTATACTTCCATCAGCGACCCGTCCTTAACTTGTTTATTAAGTTTTCAAATACACAAAAAATGGAAACAATAACAACGCAATATTTACGATAAATGCATCTATAAATAATATACAATGTTCGCCTCAAAGGTCAACAAAACAACGTTGAAAACTCGATTCATTCTCGATTAAAGATTATTTCTTGTGATTGGTCTTGATATTTATTTTTTTCTAATCAAAAGCCTATAATTTAATCCAGCCGGGCTACGATGCGCGCCATGATAAAATCTTATCGATTTTTTTGGACGACAAATGTATGGGCATATCTTGCAAAATCGATAAAATTTGAAGCCCGTGACATCCCGCAATAAAAGTTAACCGTGGCGCAAATCCGAGGCTTAGATTTGAGCTTCTTTGACACGCATGAAAATGAGGGCTGAGGGGTTCAAATTCAAATTGTTTATTCAGTACATAGGCCCTTTCTAAGGCACGTTAGTGCCCATAAGTGTACACGTCCCAAATATAGCTTGCCCTACCACCACTTCGGGACAACATAATATGGTCTGGTGCTGAGAAGTGGCGAAAGAATCTCAGACCTTTGTCAGCGTCTTTTTCAGTAAAATACAGGTTAATTAGAACATTTTCTTGCTAAGTACCTTTACAAAATAAAGTATACATTTAAATTAATTTGAAAAGATAAATCATTGATCAGACCTTGCATTTTTACTACAATTTCCACACCAGTTGCACTGTAATGGAATGCAACAAGTCAACAATCGTTTTAAATGAATTCAGTTAATTATGTCGCGTTCAAACCGGAGAAAAATAAACTAAAAACTTGTGGTCTGCCTTTGTGATGCTCCAACGAAATTTTTTATCGATATTTTTAACTTCACAAAATAATATTCTAATACCTAAAAAGCTCCCGATAAAAATCCGGGAAAACTGGTAGAATATAGAAAAAATCTGCCACATTTGACGAGTTAACTTAGCTACAAGAAATATAAAAGTTATATTTTACTTTGCTTTCCATAATTTTATTATTACATCTGTTTATCGAAGTTTAACTTACAGATAATGCCTTGTGCTTTAAGTTTGTCAACGCTTATATTGAAATGAAATTAAAAACTAAATAAATGAGAGCATTTGGTTAACGATATAATTCTAGATCTAGGTCAATTATTTCAATGAATGAAATGACTACCTGGCCTTTGTTATCACAATGGGTTTTCCCCGATAATTGCCTTTGTTTAACTGAGAAAATTGGAGGATGCCCATCTACAGCGGATGTAAACTAATGATTTGATTGATAACTTATATTACTTTATCTTGTGTTTTTCTAGGCTTTTCTACGTAGATTTCCATCTATCAGAGAAGAATTCACATTAAATATACTAATTTATCAAAAAACCTATTTCGTAACAAAATCATTAACATGCTATTTATTAAAAAAATCTGTTACGTGTTCGATTTGATTTACGATCATTTGTTATTCGATATGGTGGAGGTAACCCGTCCATACTTTCATACTTAATTTGATTGTCTTCCAGATTTGTACATCCTTTTCTGAAGGTTCGTTCGTTCGTTTCAGTCGAATGACGTCCACTGCTGGACATAGGCCTCCTCCAAGGCTTTCCATAATGAACGGTCCTGCGCTGCTCGCATCCAGGCTCTTCCCGCGACCTTCACCAGATCGTCGGTCCACCTAGTAGGAGGCCTGCCCACGCTACGTCTTCCAGCCCATGGTCGCCACTCGAGAACTTTTCTGCCCCAACGGCCATCGTCTCTGCGAGCTATGTGCCCCGCCCACTGCCACTTGATTTTAGCAACTCTGCGAGCTATGTCGGTCACTTTGGTTCTCCTGCGGATCTCCTCATTTCTGATTAGATCACGCAGAGAAACTCCGAACATCCGCATTTCTGAAGGTATCCAAAATTAATTTTAATTTTTAGTAGGCATCCAACTTCACAAACAAAAAGACAAGCATTGTTTCTTGCACTTAAACTATAAATTTAGATTCATATAGCGTCATTCTACTATTTATTAATCATTATCCTAAGAAATATCAATTAATTATTATTAAAACAATCCAAGTACGGAAACCTCATGCGTGACTGATCAGTATACGATTTCAATCGATTAATCGACCGGAACTTTATCGAGTCGATGGAAAATTTATCCCGACTAACGTAGGTACGTCACTATAAACCTGAATAGTGACGCACGAGCAGCGTAAAATCCCTTGCAGGTTAAAAATAACCATGTTATTATTTTTAGTTCGATGTAAAGATAATAAGTTTAAAACCGGATTCAGTAAGTTAGCTTCGAGATTTTTCTGAAGCATAAAATGCGTTTTTATTCAACAAAAGTGCATTTGAGTCTCAAGAATGGTTTTGCTATTAAAGAAAGAAAGAAAGAAAAAATATTTATTTGGTACTTACCATAAATAAAACAATACCAATCAACAAAGAGCAAAACTAAATTGTTGTACCAAATTGGTCTCTGCTTAGTATGACGCCATACTCGGGGGCACGTTACGGCCACTGTATTCTACAGACATCACAATCTCGAGACAGACCATGACCATGACCACGTCTGACCATATTTTGAATGATACTCAAAAGAACTTTACTTTCATATACTAGCATAATATAGATAGGTAAGTTAATAGTAGATTATGCACCAAGGGAATAAAGACTGTCTTATGTCACGGGCGCCATATTAAATCCCAAGCTAGTGATAATAGCTTAAGATAAAAGACTACTGTGAAAACCTTAACTTCGAACTCTTTATACGTTCTTGTTAATTGCGTTGCGGGTCCAATGACAGTTAACTTTCCCCCGGGACAAACTTGACCTTCACTGGTTGGGTTTTTATTGGCAGTCAAGCTGTAGATCCTGGCTACACAGGAGTTGCAGCGGTGGGAACGAGATGTGGGAATAGTCCCGTTCTGTGAAAAAATATCTTTGTTCATAATACTTTGGCTCTAATAAACTTTTGCAGACTCCCAGCTCCATGTTATGAAACACCATAATTATTATTCACCATTATTATGCCTGCTCTACATATTTCACTTGCATCGCTAATATAACTATGTTAACGCAACTATACAAAACATTTTTATAACTTTCATATTTGCAACATAATACCTACCTCAGTCAGCGTCAAAATATAGTTCGTGACACTCAAAGTAGCCAAAAAGTTCGCAACATCTTTGTTACAATTGGAATAAGATTGTGTTGTGTATTTTTGGCTACTTTCATCATCATCTCAGCCATAGGACCGCCACTGCTGAACATAGGCCTCCCCCAATGCTTTCCATGTTGCCCGGTTGGTAGCGGCCTGCGTCCAGCGCCTTCCTGCTACCTTTATAATGTAGTCGGTCCACCTTGTGGGTGGACGTCCCACGCTGCGTTTTTCGGTACGCGGCCTCCACTCCAGAACCTTGCTGCCCATGGGCCGTCAGTTCTGCGTACTAAGTGCCCTGCCCATGCCACTTTGCTTGCTAATCCGTCGGGCTATGTCAGCAACTTTAGTTCGTTTACGGATCTCCTCATTCCTGATTCGATCTCGTAAAGAAACACCGAGCATAGCCCTCTCCATGGCACGATGTCACGACGCTGAGCAACTTTGACTTTGGCTACTTTGGGTGTCACTAACTATTAATTTGTCGCTGACTATACGACGTACGTGCCTCCATTACGTGTGAAACACGTTAGCACAAATTATAAAATTTCATTGTTTCTCTTAACAGCACGATTGTGAATTGGCTAAGAAGAGCCGAATATGGCATTGTATGCTAACTTAGGTACAAGGCCATAGGTATATTTTGCCTACGCCAATCATCTTGTATCGTCAATGACGTTCATTTACAGATTTAACAAGATTTTTATCACTCGGCGAGCTATGAAACGGTTGATGTTGGAATCTTGCTTACGATATAAAAATTCCGGTCGACACTAGAATAATGGACATACCTACTTAGTCCAAAAATGTAGCGATGGGGTGACCATGCAAGTCGTTTATAACCGATCTTGCTTCGGTCATCTTTATGAAGTAATCGAGTTTTCAAATGGAGTAAATGGTCTCTTGCGTGGATCTCAAGAAGGTACTTAGTGGCTGAATAAAAAATCCAACAGTGGACTGTCAAATGCTGAAATGATGATAATGAAGTTATCCTATTTTAAAGCATCATCATAATTTGAATCATAGCACAAAATGATTTCTTGTACAATTGTAATAATTGCAATGATCAAGCATTTATATGACGTTGATTTGAACCAGTCTGTTTTAAAGCGATATATGAGTTGCAATTTTGTATGATATTACCAAATACATAATGATATTTACAAAATGTGAATGAATGACAGTCACTTTACGATTTCCAGATTAACAAATGAATGGCATGTAAAGCTAGAATTAATCAAGCATTAGTATTAATAATGGCTCGTACAGTTTGTGTAATATTTAGATTTTATCACATAACCGGAATCATAATATGATATGAATCACATGATATGAATTATTTAGTATCCATTAATATTGGCATACTATAAAATAAGATATTTATATTTAGGGAATCTTAGTCTACTATCTAATATGCCACGTATTTTCTAGTTGTTTAATTTTGCAGCTCACTTTTTAAAATTAAAATATTTTTTATACTGTTAGTATTAAAGCAAAAATTTACATGGATAAAAATGTATTGATCACAAAATCACGGATTAATATTCCTATGTGTCTTGTTTACAATTTTTATTTTAGTAAAGATCCTAAACATCCAGATGGTCAACAAAACCAGTTCTCACAAAGCTACTTACGAGTAGTATGCAAAAGAAGAAATTAGCATATTAAATAATCAGTTCTAGGTTGAAAATTACCATTTATAAGCATGCTTAGTATGTGTTTTTATCAATGAGTTTTTTTATTAAGTATACCTACTACAAGATAATAATCTTCATCTCAATTTTTTTACCTTCTCTACGTACCAATACCTTATTTGTGCAAGTCATGCTGACGAGTAACATTTGTTTGTATGTTGAATTTACGCAAGTAGGCTCTATAATAGTTAATAGTAGAATAATAAAAGAATAGACATTTCAGCAAAATTTCTCACGTCAACTAAGATAAAAATAGTATTTCCTGAAATAAAATATGTAGTGGCTACCAACACTTATTAAGTACTTACTTACATACATCGCTTTTTCTGATATTATGTAGAGGCTACCAAAAATAACTGAGTTATATCTGTCGCTTTTTCTCAGAACTGATAATTATCCTGAAGTGGTGGTAGAGTAAGATATATTTGGGACATCTTTATGTGCCTTGAAAAAGGGAATTCATTTTAACCGAAGGGAGTCCGACGACCGCATAAAGGGTAGCGAGACGGCCGCCACCAACCAGCCATTGTGGAAATCATTGGGGGAGGCCTATGTTCAGCAGTGGATGTCCTATGGTTGAAAATGACTGCTGGACAAAAGCTTCCACAATCTATCTATGCAATCTATGTATTTGCAATGTAGTATCTATGCAATGTATGTATTTGTAAGCTGTTTGTTTTCTGAATAAAACAAAATAAAAAATAAAATAAAACAACAACCGGTCCTGCGCTACCTACTTCCCGCGAACTTCACCAGATTGTCAATCCACTGAGTGGGTGTCATAATAAATAATTATAATACATTTGCCCCCTTATTATTAAAAGTTACGCCCCTGTTGAACTCTGGCTTAAATTGTCATTTAGTATGGAAATGTCATTTTAATCCAGTGTTCATCCTAGGTGTAACTTTTTATTAATAAGGGGGTTTGTGTACAAATAAGTGGGATCCATGGTTTGTGCCATGGTAGACTCTCGCACATCTTTTGAGGAAGTCGAATGCAACTGGATTTTATCAACCGACTTCAAAAAAGGAGGTTCTCAATTCGACCCGTATGTTTTTTTTTTTCTATGTTTGTTACGCGATAACTCCGCCAATTATGAACCGATTTGAACAAATCTTTTTTCGGCGTATAGGTAATACCTCAAGGGTGGTCCCATTTAAATTTAATAATAGAAAAAAAGAGTAGAATACATTTGTCACCAACCCCTACTCTTCCCGCGGGTGTCGTAAGAGGCGACTTAGGGACTACACATCAAACAGAGAACGGGCAGCAGCGCTCTCTGAAAAACATCAATGTTTTAAACTGCGATCTCCAACCCGCCTGCCAAGCGTGGGGATTATGGCAAAACCCCCCACTATAGTGGAGGAGGCTCATAGTCCAGCAGTGGACTGTAAAGGGCTGTTGATGAATAGAAAAAACAACCCCCAAGGGTGGAAAATTGGGGATGAACTTTTTTATACGCAATATCTCCGCCGATTATAAATCAATTTGAACGATTGTTTTTTTGTTGAATAGGTATTATCAAAAGGGTGGTTTCATGCGAATTTGAATAAAATATTTCACCCCCAAGGGTGGAAAATTGGGGATGAACTTTTTTATACGCAATATTTTTAATTTTCAGTTTTTTTTGTGTTCACGCATTTGAAGTCGGTTTTATTTTTTTTAAAAGGTAATTATGTAGCTTATCTTATCATTATTTTATACCACAATGTATAATTTTGCACATTATTATTATACACTAGCTAGAAGGCTCCATACAGCCTCACTTACCATCAATCACCTTCAAGATAAAAGTGATTATACCCAGCCGTGAACTTGGGGCACTAATTAGTCAACACTTTTGCAATTACCGGCACGTGTTAGGGGTCGCAGAGCAAAAACACATGGTTAATACTGGAGACTATAATTTGAATAATATAGGAAAACCATATTTGTGTCTTTTCCTGTGCTTTACTCATCAGCATGCGAACTGTGGGCAGAAACTAGATGTGATGTGATCAAATGGCGAATATTGGGAGAGGACTTTGTCATCTAATTATAGCAATGGAATCTCTAAAGACTGATCAGTTTTATATAAAAAAAATCTAAGTTTTCAATAGTTAACAAAATTAACAGCTCCGTGAACAACCTTAAAATACACTAAGCTGTCAAGCAAGTAGACAGGTTAGCTTCGTTTGCCTTGCCTGACCTCTTTACTGACTGATATATTATGGATAGACAAATGGCAGTGGTCTCTACTACTAGAGGAGGATAGGCATCCCCTTATTTATACCATTTGGCCGCATCCAGCTTCTGCCAATCTTTCGCAAGTGATCACTCTACCTAGCTAGAGGGCGTTCTACTAGTAGACCATCACTCAAGAAATTGTTAACCCCAGTGGTTATTGCTTCTTCGACAGATTTACCAGTTTAACAAAAATATTCACACACGTATTCACAAACGATGCTTGCTTAAGTGAAGTATTTATTGGTTCATGTGTGACCCTATGCGTTAACGCGCATTGTGAGACCTCATAGCAATGTTTGTGAATACGGGCGTCATTCGCATGTAAAATATCACCAATGACTAAGACAATGTAAAATCTTCAAAACATCACACGTTATTTCCTCACAGTAGAAAACAAGGCAGACGTAGGCGTTGCGTAGTAGCAACTTGACCTTTGCACCTTTGCACCGAACATTGTAGAGACGAAGTCGGCAAATGAATATAGTGGAAAATTATCATTATTGCTTTTAGAGTCAAGCAAAAACGAAATACATCATCATAGCAGTTTTTGTAGCGCTCTATACTGAGACATCAAAGAAGCGAAGTTTTTATCGCTAGCTCTACTAATTGAGTGTACCTATTAGATGATAATAATATATGTGTTAATACTTCATCTACTATAAGGTATTTTAGATGCGTAGTTCCGGTATGCCGTCCCCACGACTAAGAGTCAATTTATGCAAACATCAGGCCTCTCCAACCCGTTCTGACAGCGTGGGGAGTATCGGGCAAAATCCTTTTTGGCACAAAAATACCGTCTATGTGTAGTTTTCATTTTTCTTTGTTTATTTGTATTTTGGTGTATGTTTTCGTGTCAAATAAAGATTTTCTATTTCTCCATTTGCCACTGGTACATTAGGTCATGCTCCCGCAGTGGAGATTTAGTGACCTGATATGACTAACTATGATGAGAATTCCCTTCCTTTTGAAATTGGTACTATGGATACCAGACCACGGAAATGACATACTAACACATTTTTGAAACGTTTGTAGCAAATTGTATGAAAAATGGCCCAGTATGGATGTACTTGATCTTACCTTCTAAATACTTACGGACAGTTTTGTATTATTGTTTAAATGATTAAAAAAAACCTTTAAACCAAATTGTATCAACTCCAGCGCGAGCTAAAATGGTGAATATTACGCGCTCGCGCACATTACGTGGCTTATAGTTGGGCAATAGCAAACGATTTGGGAAGTATGACGAAAAGATCTCATCGAGCGGTCAAGTAAGAAATCAGGACAAAAACTATGAATGAGTGTTTCTTAACGCTAACTGATGGTTGAAGTCCAAATGTAGTCACAAAATAAACGGGCGGTATTTGGAATCTTTGCAAAATCTTGGTTATGAATAGTAGGTACCTATTAATTTTAATATGTGGTTAATTAAAATGTTGACCGAGTCTGTCAGTCGTTTCTAGGATTGACTAGGCAAAGCCCGAAACAGATTATTTCATTTCGACGTTTGACTTTTAGGAACTTCTAGGTTTGACTTAGTCAAAGGCCGAAATTGGAATTTATTTCGGGGTTGGCCCGAAAGCCTTGGTCAAACCTTGGATAGACCAGTCATTCCGCGAAGAGACTGCATACCGACCTTTGACTATGACATAGATAAATGGGTTGCAAATGGTAGACTGAAAATCAGTAAGCTTTCTCTACCGATCAGCTATTAGTCTGAGAAATTAAGTCGGTTGTATTTTTGAGGTAGAACATTATTTTTCAGTCCCAAACTATGAAGGATAAACAAACAAGTGTTTTTGGATGGAAGTATTGTCTTTTAACGCCTGTCTTTTAATTCACAAACATTACTATGAGGTCTCACAGTGCGCGTGGACGCACAGGGTCACTCACGAACCATTCACAGAGCACTTTTCAACGCTGTGCGTTCGATTTGCTGCTTCATTTATGGAAGTGTCGTTTGTGAATACGGGCGTAAAACTTCCATGTTGGTACCATACAAAAAGTAAATGTATTTGTGCAATGACCCGGGTTTTTTGTACAGACGACAGCACATCAAGCTTCACATTGTGGCATCTTATGTTAGTTGTAACAGGAGCTATTTTGCATTGAAAATGTATAGTCTGATATGCTGTCGACTGTACAAACTGTATAACCTGGGTCCGGGAGCGCAGGACCGGTTGTTATGGAAAATTTTAGGAGAGGCTTTTGTCCAGTAAACGTCCTTCGATGGAAAAGGTATCAAGTTTATTAACATACCTGTTTAGTAAACTAAACACCTTATTCTTTTTAGGTACCACGCATAAACGGTGTGGGTGGTTTCTCTATAGGTAATATGTATTTACAAAAAAAAAGGATTTCAGTATGTGTTTTTTTTATCCACAACGAGGAAGCTCTCGGCCTGTATCTCACCTGATGGTAAGTGATGATCAGGCCGAAGGTGGAACCGTTAAACCATTGTCTGGTACCCATAGCACAAGCTTTGCTTAGTTTGGGACAAGAAGGCGCAGTCCAAGGATATTTTTTTTGTATTAGATGGATAAAAAATACTCGTACAAAATCATCATCAGTGTACCTACCATGAGTTTACGTTAGGTGTGCTCGCTAGCGAGTACGTCAAAAATCTCTAAGAAGATTTTGTTTCTTGAAAGTAGCCGCTAGGGGCGCTGCACAATATGTCATACAATTAAAGTCATTTTTTTACGCAGTCGCTAGCGAGCACACCTAACGTAAACTCATGGTAGGCACACTGCTATTGAAATTTGGTCTCCACTACAAGAATATGACCCTAAGCAATCGAAGGATTTAGCCTACACTCGTCTCACTGGCCAGATGGGTCAGAGAAGCCTAAGTAGCTCTTAAAACATCCACGGCAAGATTGGGGGTAGTCCTTCTACTGAAACCACGGCCCTATGTTAGTACATAGAAGGAAAAATTATTCTCGAGTTTTCCATGCATAGAATTAGGTACACACTACGGCACATAAAAGTAATCACTGTATCACCTTATTATGTACCTGCAATAAAGTCTATTTTAAAACAAACGTCTATAGTCTGACTGTACGTTTTCGTACCATCGCGATGCGCGCGCGCCGATGGTGTAAGCGGAAGGCAGTACGGGTGGCGGATATTTGGCAAAATCATTTGAATTTCCATTACATTTACACTGAGTTCAGACTGAGAAGATAGGAATAGTGAATCTTTTGTATTTATGAATGTTTTCAACAATATTGTTATTGAGTTTGGCCAAAATTAAAGTACACTGTTTGTGTGTTTTCTAACCTTACCAATGCTTCGAGATATCTATTACGGATCTTTTTATTACATAAATTAAACAGTACTTAATGCTTATAAAACGCAGTCGATGAAAAGCTAGATGTACCTACACCTTATTAACTCGAATTATAAAAATACTAGCTTTTGCCCGCGGCTTCACCCGCGTGAACTTTAGTTTGTCATAGATCGTCATAAATTATAGCCTATATATGTTATTCTGCGTTATAAAGAATAATACTGTAAAGTTTCATCAAAATCCGTTGAGTAGTTTTTGCGTGAAAGAGTAACAAACATCCATCCAGACATCCAAACTTTCGCATTTATAATAATTATTACATGTAGGATATAGTTATCCTAAAGTTCACACTCCGAAAACTAATACGAGTAATATGGGGTTTTTTTTGCTTGTTTGATAAAAGTTTTTCTTGAAATTTTCTAAGTTTTTAATCATGTAAAAAAGGTGACCTTTGTCATCCATCTGAATTTTAGATAAAAATAGAAGGTAGGTATATGGTCATAACCATTTAACGAGTAAATATAAAATATTCCATGCATATCTATGACTTTAAGTATTACATTTTATTATGTAAAGAATTGCCTTTGTGAGATTTTTACGCAAATAATCACGTACAGATGTTAATTGATAGAGCTGCTTACTCCATGCGTCAGAGTTGCTGAGTTAGTAACAGCTGCCGTTTTACAAAAAAATATGAGAATAAATTCTTTATATTTGATAATAACTAATAACGATAGAATATTATTAATATCTACATGCCGGGTCATAACTTCATAAGGGTCAGTAAATAAATAACAATTTATTTTATTTTTAAAAAGTGATTGCTACATAAAATTTTCAATCATTCATTTAATTTTATCAACGTTGAATTCAGAACTTGTTAAATATGTTAAAAAATAAAGGCATTTGTTAAATACTAGCGGCCGCCCACGACTTAGTACGCTTGGATCCCGTTTTACCCCCTTAGTGGTGGAGTTTCGTAAAATCCTTTCTTAGCGGATGCCTACGTCATAACATCTACCTGCATGCCAAATTTCAGCCCGATCCGTCCAGTGGTTTGGCCTGTACGTTGATAGATCACTATGTCAGTCAGTCAGTCACCTTTAAGTTATATACGAGATTTAGATAATCGTAGTACTCACTTATTTTAGAACGTTGAAAATAAGTACCATATTATGTAGGTATATGTATTGTTAAAGGCAAAAAAACGTAGAGTTACGTATTAAATTTTGACTAACTTTAAGGTGACGATACCGTAAAAAATATCTACCTAGTAACTTAAAGAACATGTTCTATTAATTTAACCGTCATTGGCTGAGTTGTACCATCTAACTTTAACCGTAACTATAACGATAACCAATGTATTTTGTATGGAGTTTGACAGATTTTTAAAATTAAAGTAAGATGGTGCAACCAGCCATAGAAGGATTGTCATCTCAACTAAGGTCAAGCACATAACCTGTTGAACAAATAGTTTAAATATTCATTATCTTAAGGTCCAATGTCTTTCGAAACTTGTACCGATCTCCAGTCACGTGTTGACAGTAAGCCTGTTTTAAAATGTTGAAATGACAGGTTACTTACTATAGTTTTAAAAGAATAATCAAAAGTAAACTTTTCTGAGCGTTGCGGGAGGTGCCTGGTTGCAGGGTAGGATCGGTCATTGTAGAAGTAACAGTGGCGTGACTACAGGGTGGCAGAGCTGGCAAAATTCCAAGGACCCGAGGGGGCCCCGGGCCCCAAGAAAGAAACCGATTCGAAAATGATAGTTGATAGTACCCATTCTTGAGCCCCCCTCCCCGATAATCAGGCTAGTCAGGGGACAGGGCCCTTAATGAATTGTCACGGGCCTAGGATGGATGGTATAATTACGCCACTTGTGGAAGTCCTTAGGGGAGGCCTTTGTCCAGCAGTGGACGTCATTTAGCTTTCAATGATTTTATATTCCTGATGTCATAAGAAGTCGAACCTTAACTTCGAACTCCTTATAATCTTCTGATTAATTTCGTTGCGGGTCCAATGCCAGTTTAACTTTCCCGGGACAAACTTGACCTTCACTGGTTGGGTTTTTATTGGCGGTCAAGCTGTAGATCCTGGCTACACAGGAGTTGCAGAAGTGGGGACGAGAGGTGGGAACAGTCCCGTGATGTCGTAAGAGCCGACAAAAGGACATGCAAACATATTCAGCCTCCCGTACTCGCGTGGCCAGCTAGCGTGGGGAGTGTAGGACAAATCCTCCATTTGCCTCTAGGTCATGATCATTGCAGACAAAAAAGTCCTAACAGTAAGTTTATTAAGGAAGGACTGGAAGTTTTCAAGTTAAGAAGGTAGATTTTTAATCACTAACAACTAAAATGTAGAGTTTAACTCTATTAAAGATCCTGGGTTTGATAACTTTAGTTCGAACATTTTATGTAATTTTTCACATTTGTTAGTTCGTTATGATTGAATGTTATTATTTAACTTGTGTATCGTATAGTAGTTGTGAATAAACTTGAAACACGTGATTGATTCTGTAGGCTTTTAACTAGATGCTATCAGCAAGTCAAATTAATTAAATTATGATAATGTAAATAAATACCGGTTTGATGTTTATGATCAAATCTGATTAAGTTCGAAATATTTTAATAATTAAGTATCTGAGTCTGACCCTACAGTCTCTGTCATGTTTTTCACTTAAAAGCAGTTTGATTGTTAAAATTTTTCTTTCATACACCTGTCCTGAAACTTTAACCAAATAGGCCCAATAAGTCGAGCCTTTCATAAAGTGATGCGCTACTATGTGACAGATAATTTTATTACATAGCACTGGACCTCAAAGAAAAAGGTTCGGTTAGAAAATCTTTTATATCTTCAAAAGTGCCTGTCGATTTATGAAATAAAACATACTGGAAAAACTACGCATATTTTTTATTTAAAAAAAGCTTGAATTAATCAGTATTTATTTTACAAAGCTAAGTCAGGCACTTTTGAAGATATTGAAGATTTTCTAACCGACTCCTTTTCTTTGCGGTCCAGTTTAATTACTAAGTATATGCCTATAGAGTTACTGGCATTAGCTTTATTTTAAGGCAGTTAAATTCAAACCACTTTCCGCAGTAGGCTCTACATACTGCCTATAATATTATGTACTGCCGCTACTTACATAACGTTGTCATATTACCTCAACTTCATAATTTTATGATCTTAATTCTGGGGCACGATTATAAAATTACGAGTATGAATGTCGTTGTGCATTTGCTGTGTGAAAAATGTGAAAACTGTATTTTAGTTTTTATTTTCTTTTTTAGTTTCCGAATACTATCTGCACTATGATCGATTGAATCAGTTAATAAAATACCTACTTTCAAGACTTTTCTGAAAGAAAAAATAGACGACGTACCTACCTACTATCAAAAGATGACAACTGAAAAAATATAAAAATCTATTAATTGACTTACTTGATTTTAAAACTCAGCCTCTAAAACTCACAAGCATCAAACCACACACAAACGCACTTCACTAAACACAACACAATCAAAATTCGCGCCAAAATTACAAAATGCGCGAGCTCGTGCTCAGCGCGTTCAAATAACACTGAACTTGCGCGAACGCAGCCTTCTTGTCTTGCCTTCGGGTTATGCCGAAGGAATTTCGACCTTATTGCATTGTCTTACCGCGTAATGGTTAAAGGTCATGCAGTCAATTAATAAAATTGCCAATCGAATCTAACATTTTCTTTTGCGTGTTTTCCAACTGCCTTGAGTTGGAAGATGGGCCTTTTACAGTAGCGGCGTAAGGGGGGGGCGGTGGGGGCGGTCCGCCCCGGGTGCCAAGCATCAGGGGGTGACACAAGTCGCGCAGATTAGTACTCACTGGCATATTTGCATGGCAAATCTGCGATACGGGGGGGGGACGATTGTCTTTCAATCTTGGAATCGGTAGGTAACCCCAAAATCCTGGGGGGTACCAAGGGGTGCCTTAGGACTTGTGACGGAGGGGGGGGGGGGGGAGGGGGGGTGATCGCCCCGGGTGCCAGCCCATGCTACGCCGCCACTGGCCTTTTAGCATGCGGTTGGATCAATTTGCTTTCCTATCTAGGTAGAGAACGAGAGTAAGTTAGAGTAGAGCTAGCTCATTTCCATTTTAGGGATTCATATTTAAAGGGTTGACCACCGGAAGGCTGTCTCTAGCCCGATTGTCTGATTAATAATATGATCTATCATAGGCATATCTTAAGCGTCTACAATAGATATGGAGCTGAAATTTTCATAGAATGTTTCTATAATCGCCATAAAAAATTGAAATAATAAACGTTATACAGTATACAGTACTTATTATTATTCTGTGGTTATACCAAAATTAAAATAAAGGGCTCCGGGTACTAAACCCTTCGTATGTGAATAGACTCCCATTAGGCCGATTTTTATTTTAGCCAGCAGACCTATTATACAAACCGTTCCGTCTGCTCGTTTGCCTCCTGTCACATAAAAAAAATCCTATTTATAATCTATTTTTAGGCCTGTCTCAGGCACAGAGATGCCGAGTTCGATTTCCAGAGGGGACAAAAATATCTGCACACTTTGACGGTAGAGCTTACTCGTATTCTTCGGATGAGATGCAGGCCAAAAGCTTTCTCGTTGTAAATTAAAAAAAAGATTTTGTGTGTCCAACCTAATAACTGAATCCAAGACCCCCGATTAAAATAATCTCTCTCTACCCATATCTATCAAGATCAGGGTTTCCCAAAATATGGATGAACATTGAGTGAGCCCTGCCTGTAGAACGACACACCACCCTACCCATCCAACTGCTGGGCAGCGGGCAAAATTTTCTATAAGTGGGTCCCGAGTTAGGGAACTTGTATTAGATGAGTCGTAGCCCAGACAACTTTGGGAACCACTGATCTAGATAGTTCCATCATATTATATCGATTTTGAAGATCCCATCCTTCTGTCAATTTGGCCATTATTACTTAATGTTGAATAACTTTGGTTGTCATTAAAATCTAATTAAATTCCAATCAAAATTACGTGTTCTTGTATGAATACGTGACTCTTGGTATATTCGACTTTGCTCTCGTTTTTATTGCTCTTAATCAACACTAATTAGCTTATTATTGAAAAGGTAGGTAGTTGTGTGTTTTTCCTGGTAAACAACAGGTGACTCTAAGGTGAAAAACAAGTGTAGGTACTAAGTAAGTGAAGCGTTGGTAGGGCAAAAAAAAGAATGAGACAAATATAGGCTCCTAAGAGCATTTGAGGATTTGCAAGTTCTAATTTAATTAGTCTAAACAAATAAAGATAATTTTGATTTTGATTTTGATTTTGATTGATAAAAACAACCTAAATCTAACTACTTATTCATTAAGAATAAAAATAATATGCATTTTTATCTTCTTCCTTCATCCTCTGAGAGAGAGACAATAGTATGTTAGTTGTCTTGTAACATACTAGGTAATTTGAAAATTATAAATAACTTGAAAAAATGTGCCAGTGTCTAAGTAGCTAAGTTGGAAGAATAGTCGCCCGGCAAGCGGAAGGTCGTGGGTTCAATTCCCGCCTTAGGCAGTTCGATTTTGTCAAGTTATTTATAATTTTCAAATTAGTTTGAGATGCTAAAAATTAAATAATTAACATACTAGTTATAACAACTTAAAAATAATGTAGAGACTGGTGGATTTCTTGGTGGGAGAGAATGAAGTATCCTCTTTAGCAGTTATGTTTTAAAATATTTTGTAATACCTAGCTTTATTAACATCACTTCAAGATCTTTCAAGGAGTTGCGTGAGCTCCAGCAAAATGCTACGTCACAATTTAACTAACTCAACGAGAGCGTACTATTATCATCTATCTTCTTCTTTAAATCATTAAAACAAAACGAAAACAACTTATTAATAGTTAATTGTACTTGACTCTCTGTATGCAAACCACACACGGAGCCTAGTAAAAAAAAAATGTAGAGACACCTTTCAAACGCAATTTAGCTGATTAAATCTAGTTGACTTACCTAACTGATTAAATATTAAATTTATTTTATGTCCAAGAGTTAATTAATTTAATAGAGGAATCCTTTTAAAAAATAAATTGAATATTTCATAGAGCCCTATTAATTATTGAGTAAATATGGTTGACTGCCATCTGTCGTTGATATTGCAAACTAAAATGTATGAAACTTGAAACCTGCAACTGATTCTTGCACAAGCAGGCTAATTGTGTTGTGAGTTTACGCTATATGTGTTGTATGCTAGATGGCGCTGTTTCGACTTAAGAGTTTGTTCATAGATGGCAGCACTAATTCTGTAGTCATAAGTACCAAATTTTTTTAATTCGATATTTAACTTTGTATGTACTAATCACTAGGGAATTTATTAAATCAGTGGCCTAATTTATTATTATTTGATTAATTCCTATGTAATTGTGGTGAATACCCGAAAGCTATGATAAATTATGTCATATCCATCGCCAACGTCCATACCATGTTGAAAACACCGGTTCTCGTCCGATCACCGAAGTTAAGCAACATCGGGCGCGGTCAGTACTTGGATGGGTGACCGCCTGGGAACACCGCGTGTTGTTGGCTTTTTGCCATTTTTTTCCGTATGAAAATCTTCATCTCCTAGTTGAGACATTTTTATTTTATCTCTATCATGATTACTTAAATTTTTCCATAGAAAATTTATAGTAGAGTCGCGTTCATCTCGTAAAAAAACACCACACAATAGAAGATTTAATGGAAGTGTAATGTGTATGTAGGTCGTAATGATGGTTAACTTTGGCCTTTTGCTACAAAATAATCCCAAGAAAACAACATTTGTATGGAATTTGCATGTAATTGAATAATTAAAGTCATCTGTCATGACTTACAAAATGTGCGTAATTGATACAATTATAAAAGTAGTAAGTAATAGTTGGATAATGATGGAAAATTGTATACAAATGAACTGTTAATAAGAATGAGTAAAATCATGACATTGTCATACTTTACATTGTATCCTTCGATCAACAATAACTATCAACTAGATAGCGCAAAAATTACGTCTCGGGAAGACCGCACTTGAGAAGTGAATTATTTTATCGTAGGTATAATCTCTTTTTTCATCTGACTTCGATTCAATTTAATATTTCATGGTCTTTAAAACTCCCATTGTACATACATCATAGTTACATCCCGCTAACTGTGAGTTGGCGTTAATTAAATAAGAACTCACTTCTCAAGTGCGCTGTAATTTCGCGGGACGTATTTTTTGCGCTGAACCCAATGATATATTATATAAAAACAATGATATTCTATAATATCATTGGCTGAACCGATATCTACTCGTAGTTGGTATTATTGATAGAAGATTGTTACTAAAGTAACAATTAGGGAATTCATTTTATATCTTGAAATGCTATCGGCGCCGCGCCGCACTATGGAGCGAAATTGGGATTTATGGACATAGCGATTTTTTTCACAATTTCTATTTGAAAAAAATACCTATCGATTGGTTACGTTATTCTGATGAATAAATGCTGCACAAGTTTTTCTCTAAAACCAATAGTTTGACTGGAAAAAAATATTTTCCATTTTCGTTGTATGGAATGAAACATAAAGTGGTCGATTTCGACTAAGCCTTGACAGATCTTGCTTTGAAACTACTTGAGCCTTGTTCTATGGCTTGTTGACTGTAATCCTACGCTATCAGCGCGCATCCAAAGTTGCCCGTTCACAAGTTATGAGGTTCTGAAAAATTAAAAAAAAGTAAGTAAAAGTGACTTTTTTTTGGAATATCTTTAAAGATTTAACAAAAATATAAAGATTTTATACGTTAATAATGTAAATTAACCTTAAATTACTGCTAAAAACACATTTTAATAAACTTAAAAGGAATTAAATCAGCGATTTTTTTTTCACAATTTCTGTTTAAATAAAATACCTATCGATAGGGTATGTTATTCTGATGAATAAATATTACGAACGTTTTTCTCTAAAACCAATAGTTTGGCTGGAAAAAAATATTTTCCATTTTCGTTGTATGGAATGAAACATAAAGTGGTCGATTTCGACTAAGCCTTGACAGATTTTGCTTTGAAACTACTTGAGCCTTGTTCTATGGCTTGTTGACTATAATCCTAGACTAACAACGCGCGCACAAAGTTGCCCGTTCAGAAGTTATGAGGTTCCGAAAAATGAAAAGTAAAGTAAGTAAAATTTACTTTTCTTTAGATAAGACGACAAGAGAAAGGTTAATTACATTACTAAAGTATATAATTTTCATGTTTTAATTGAATCTTTAAAGATTTGTACCCAAAAAAAGATACTTTTACTTACTTTAATTTTCATTTTTTGGAACCTCATAACTTCTGAACGGGCAACTTTGGGTGCGCGCTGTTAGTGCAGGATTATAGTCAACAAGACATAGAACAAGGCTCAAGTAGTTTCAAAGCAAAATCGGTTAAGGCTTAGTCGAAATCGACCACTTTATGTTTCATTCCATACAACGAAAATGGAAAATATTTTTTTCCAGCCAAACTATTGGTTTTAGAGAAAAACGTTCGTAATATTTATTCATCAGAATAACATACCCTATCGATAGGTATTTTATTTAAACAGAAATTGTGAAAAAAAAATCGTTGATTTAATTCCTTTTAAGTTTATTAAAATGTGTTTTTAGCAGTAATTTAAGGTTAATTTACATTATTAACGTATAAAATCTTTATATTTTTATTAAATCTTTAAAGATATTCCAAAAAAAAGTCACTTTTACTTACTTTTTTTTAATTTTTCAGAACCTCATAACTTGTGAACGGGCATCTTTGGATGCGCGCTGATAGCGTAGGATTACAGTCAACAAGCCATAGAACAAGGCTCAAGTAGTTTCAAAGCAAGATCTGTCAAGGCTTAGTCGAAATCGACCACTTTATGTTTCATTCCATACAACGAAAATGGAAAATATTTTTTTCCAGTCAAACTATTGGTTTTAGAGAAAAACTTGTGCAGCATTTATTCATCAGAATAACGTAACCTATCGATAGGTATTTTTTTCAAATAGAAATTGTGAAAAAAATCGCTATGTCCATAAATCGCAATTTCGCTCCATAGTGCGCCGTGGCGGTACCACGGGCCACGTTGTAGTTAGTGTCAATGCATTGAAATGCCATATTTAGTACACTAGCTTTCCGCCCGCGGCTTCGCCCGCGTGGAATTTTGTCTGTCACAGAAAAACTTTATCGCGCGCGTCCCTGTTTCAAAAACCGGGATAAAAACTATCCTATGTTCTTTCCCGGGACTCAAACTATCTCTATGCCAAATTTCATCAAAATCGGTTGCGAGGTTTAAGCGGGAAAGCGTAACAGACAGACAGACAGACAGACAGACAGAGTTACTTTCGCATTTATAATATTAATATAGTTGGGATTGCCAATATACTTATTACACGCGAGAGTTTATTCATTGAATGTTTATTGAATGTTTGTTACTACTTCGTATCGATGGATTTATAATTAAACTTTTGCTTGTAGGATAGAAAAGTAGATACTTTGTATTACTATATCTCTTTTTTAAAGGGGAAAAATGCATTGAATACCATACCTATCCTGCGGGGACAGGGTAGGTTATGTGGAGCTCACCAAGTCAGAAGGACGAGGCATACCCACTAAAAAGACCCCGGTGCCCCGTCACTCGCCATAAGTGGGAGGAAACTGTGAGTTTCCGGACAAAGCCTTCTCTACTAACCCCTCCCGGCGATTGCCCGCCTGCACGGCGGGCCCTACAAGCCCCCCAGGACGGGGGGCGACGTTATACTATACCTGCCACAACTAATGTGCAAAACAGAAGTGTCCTATCCTGAAAATGAAAACTAAAATTTTATACTCCAAAGAGTTAACTTACTTGCCTGCGCGGCTTCACCCACGTCAAATTTAGTTTGTCACAGATCGTCATAAATTATAGCCTATATTATTATGTTATAAACAATAATACTGTAAAGTTTCATCAAAATCCGTTCAGTAGTTTTTGCGTGAAAGAGTAACAAACATCCAGACATCCAAACTTTCGCATTTATAATATTAGTAGGATATAGAATCTCAAATATCGCATACCATAAAGCTAAAGCATAGACAATCATGTCAAGAGACTTGCGGAAGCATGGGCGGCCATTGCGAAAAATAATTACATAACGCTGACCCGATCTTTGGTAGTTTACACTTCGGTATGAAGATGGTATGCAGTTATGTGAAGAATTGTTGGTGCTGACTCATACTTTCATGTCACTATTGACTATTGACTGCTTGACACCAAAAGTCAATAATTTTAAAGTATTAAGTTATGCATGGGATGTGGGACAAGGTGGACCGACGACCTGATAAAGGCAGGAAGGCGCTGGATGCAGGCCGCTACCAACCGTGCGATGTGGAAGTCATTGGGGGAGGCCTGTGTTCAGCAGTGGACGTCCTGTGGCTGGAAATGCGTTACGTTGATAATGATGAAGTTGTGCCTTGCGACTTTTAAAAACTTAAATCCTTGTAATTTTGCGAGAAATGGGTCAATAAGCCCCAAATTTGAAGTATTTTCATCGATAAAATTGTCCATTGCCCTTAAAGTTTGATCACTACATGCCCGGACACACTGTACCTATATGGGTCATTCCATAAAAATCTGTATAATTTCGACGTCATTTTGTCCTAAACTTTTTTAAGATGCTTTTGAATACTTTATTAGTGTAAATTATAGTTTATTTATTAATTATGTCTAAAAGGGCCAGTCACTTTATGCTTTATTTTAGGATAAATTATAATTTTTCAATTTTTTCATACTACACTACTCTTATATGACTTTTAATAAAGTATAAAACTTTAACCTTAACATTTATAGATAAGTTAATATACTTAATGTAGTTGTTTTGTTATTATCGCTGTATAAAAAACGTCATTCCCTAACTACTAACTTAGTCCCTTGTGCCATTTAAAGCTAGGGCCTGACGGTCTAGGGACTGACGATTTGGAGTAAAACTTAACACAAATGCAGATTAACATTATATTATAAGATGCTTAATACAATGTGCTGAAAATAGCCGAAAATCCACACGTAAATACTATTAAATTATATACAATTTCCTATTGTAATCAATAAAGCTACTCAACTAGGGACTGACGAAGTGACTGGATCAACACATGTTTCCACAACAACTGGCACGTTTGCACTTATTCAAAAAACGGCTGCCGCAAACCCAATATGGTCTGAGGATAACTTCGTATCGTACTTTAAACTCAACTAAATGTCATTCGCTCTAAATACATATTAAAGCGCAAAATTATAAAATCAGTGCGTGGCGAGGGAATGACGCTAAAAGCTGTAGACACTTTTTCAACTTAATAAAATCAATTAATTGTTTATTGAAACCGCAAAATATTAATAGAATTTGGTTTAATGTACGTTTAAATAGATTATTCGTTAATTAAAACAAAGGATCAAGTTGATGTTTCTATAAATATGGGTTCCAAAATACAAACTTTTGGAGTACGGACCTGCCTAGGGAATGACGTTTTGGGTCATTTAAAAGGAATTTAAGATATTTTAAAAACAGTTTTGGAAATTATAAATGGGTGATGAATATAACACATTGCGAGCTGTTATTTAAAAATTTTGGAATAAAATATTAACAAATATTCCATGTGAAATGTGGCGCTGACTAAGAGTTGACATATTTTTGTGGAATGACCCATATACTCGTATCTCCAGTTTAGACCTTTGTTTTTGCTTTATAACTAAGTTTCTTTCAAATTTTGGGTTTTCACCCTATTTATTCAATAAATATTACCTATTATTTCTTTTGTTTGTTCAATTCTAAAAATCATTGACATGTCAATCTATCACTGTCTAAAGTAACAACTTATTAAACTTGACATTAGGTACTAAGCCTACTGTAAATAATAGTTCAAGGGTATAATTTAAAATCCAAATGAAATTCATAATACATAATTACTAGTAAATTAAGTAAGTTTAAGTTTATCTAGAATGTGCAGAGGTTGTGACTCTCGTATAATATGTACCTATAGACACACTAGTCAATTGACTTACTTTTTTAAAAGTTGCCAAAACGCGGCTCTCCTACACATTTAGGCTGAGTTGCACCATTTAACTTTAACAATAACTATAACGATAACCGGTGTTTTTGTATGGAGTTTGACAGATTTTGAGGTTTGTCAAAGTTAAAATAAGATGTTGCAACCCAGCCTTAGATAGCAAAGACAATTATGACGTCACTTTTTTATTTAATCTACATAATTATAAATACTTACTTAAATAAAATTAAATAAAACTAACTGGGTTTTAGGGATATAATATGTTTTTAGCTGTGCCTTGAGATCTTATCTTGACCACAGAACTTAAATTATCTTGGTCTCAAAAAAGTTTTCCCGCCAAATCATTTTTCTTCAAGGCACCTAGCAAAGGCATCAAGTCATAATGCCTAAATCAACCTGCGTTCAAATTATACAGCCAGACGAATTATCATCGTGTATTATCGAATAATAAACAATGGATGTTATGGCGGGGCGGTCGCGTTCCAAAACTGTACTAGAGAAAGGGGTCTCATTCGTGACGTCACTGCCATACGGCATAGACTGAGCATTCTAATAGATATGACTCAATGAAATTAAATGAAATAGGCCTAGGTAATTCAGTATTTCAGTACATAGGCCCTTTCCAGGGCACTTATACACGTCCCAAATATAGCTTGCCCTACCACCACTTTGGGACAACATACGGGTTGGTGCTGAGAAGAAGTGGCGGAAGAAACTCAGTCACCTTTGTCAATGAACATGATAAATAAGATTTAAAAAGGTAGAGGCACAGAAAAATCCTACCACCATTAGTGCAAGCCAGAAAAACTTTAAGGCCAATGTATTCATTTAGTTTTGAGTTACATGTATTAAAATAAGGCTGTTTGTTTCTATAATAAAAATAAATTAATAAATTCATAATTAATCAGGCGTTAATAGCCCATCAGTGTCGGTGTCGAACTGCCTACACGAGAGTCGCTGTTCCATCCCCGTCGATCGTCGAACTTTTGTAATGAATTGACTCCTAAGATTGTCTAAAATGTTAACTTAAGAACGATAAATTATACACTTTTGTAAACATAAATTCGAAAAGTCAACGTCCATGTTTGTTGGAAAACTTGGAAATGAAGAACGTTTTCGGCGCCATGATGGTAATCCATACAAATTAATTGTGAATATGTAACTGAATAAAAATAATATGACATTTGTATGAAACACAGCCTAGGCCGTTACAGCTAAAGGAAAACCAATTTCGAATGCGCTAGAAGTTTTTACGAATAATTTATTCATGTCGTCTTTTTTTAAGTCTTGTTTGTTAAGTATTATCTTTAAATTCAAGTTGCAACTACAGATGCAATATGTAATGGTTATTATTAGTCGTAATTGCAAAACACACCGCAAAAGGTAATTCATTAAGCAAATATAACATTTTCCGCGATAATTGTTTGCACGCAAGCACTTGTTGATCTAAGATGCTGCCAATGATTGCCAAGCCATTGTTTGATGAACAGTTAAAGCATAATACCTGTAGCAATCTAAATAAAAGCTCATTTGCCCGTTCTCAAGGTTCTTAGCTCTTCGCCACCACAAGAGAGAGCGATCAAACGGCCAATCGCTTCAGTAGAGATTTGACCGCGGCGCGAACTTGACGTTCTAAAACGCATTCTACTTTCGAACGTCTTTCAAAACGCGCGCCCTTTTTTGAAGTTTAGGACCTTTTTTCAAAATTTGAAAAAGTTTGTTCAGTGAAAAGTTTTTTAAATTTGTTAATGGACCTGCTTTTTATTTTGTGCCAGTGACCGATAGCTGCAAAAAGTAAAAGGAGGTGAAACGTTTTTAATTTCGGTGAGTGTTTGTCGCGTGTTCTAGTTTTTTTAAGTTATTTAAGGGGCCAATGTCATGGGCTTTATTATATTTATTTTTAATCAAATTATTTTATTTTTATAATTACTTTTAAGTCATAAGGCAACTTAACGTTCTAATTTCTATATGTATTTACTTACGTAGTACCTACATGGCGAAATTTTTAAGTAGGTTTCTGAGTCATTGTACTGTAACCTGATATTACTTTTATTTGCTGTAACAGCTTTTTCGTTTCACAAAACGTGATTGTTTATCAGTGTACGCCGTTTAAACACCTTTTATTGATTGTGAATCTAAATGTTATTGTTTTTTAATTGAATTTCAAACAGTATTAGTAAATTTTCTATTAAGTGAGTAAGAGTAACTAGAAGAAATAGAAAATAATGTAAATTGACTCTACATTAAGCAACTTGCTTCTGAATATATTGTAACTTCCTACTTTTTTATATTTTTAAACCGGCAGACAGTGGTGACTGAGTTTGTTGCGGCGCTTCTTCTCAGCACTTGCCAAATGTTTGTCTCAAAGCGCTGGTAGGGCATAAAAATAATGGGACATGTATAGGCTCCTTAAGATCATTTGACGATTTGTAAGTACTAATTTAATTAGTCTAAACAAACAAATTTAGATTTTGATTGACACTGGATGGATTAGTTGATCTTTGTCAGAATAATAACAGATAAACGAATTTTTTTTACGTCTCTACATGTCACAAACTAAATTATTAAAAAAGTTTAACTTCAAAGTCATCCTGCACAAATAACACTATTTTAAAAAAAAAAAACAAATAAGATGCCTAAATGTTTTTATTAACTTAATTTGTGTACAAAATCTCAATATCTGTGTAACGGTGTCAAAAATTATGTAAAAATATTACAATGCTTGTCCGCGGCTGTCATAACGGACCTTACGAAATGTATTTGACTGTTTTTACACACTTTATAGCAAAATATATTTTTTGAACAAATACCACGTAACTAGGTTATTATTGCCTTAATACGTGTTATTTTTGAGTTGAAATAAAAAACTTTCATTACATTAACTGTTAAATTTTTACTTAAATTACGAATGACCCTTAAAATCGTATCGTAGGTACGTAAACGTGTTAAATGCTTTTTTGTTATCTTTATGTAGACGAAAATGCAATGAAAACTGCCATAATAACATAAAGGTAGCGTAGTTTGCGTTTTGATTCCAGACGTAGTCAGGTTCGGGTACTACAAGACCTGGCGATAAAAAAAATCAGAATCAGTACCTACTCAAAACAAAAAAAAGCAAATAAATTATTTATAACTTTAATTTTATTAATTTAATCTGATTTAATTAATGTAATAACACTAATTAGGTCATTAATTGTCATTTTTATAAATTACAGATTTTTTTCAAAGTTACGAACTTTTTCAATCGGATTCATTAAAAATAATTGCGTGACAAATGTGGGCATAATTGTCAATTGAATTACCTAATTATTAATTCATGATTATTTTCTACATTTAAAACACTCAAAATGAATATAGGGTGTAAAGAAAAGATTAGATTTATAGAACGTCTTCTGAATGCCGTTTCAGTTTATGAGTTAACATTTATAAGCATATTTTAAGGGCAAAGAATTACTTGTTAATTAAATACTGTTTACATCTTTCAAACAACGTCCAATATTGCTCTATCAACATAAAGGGATTGCTCTATCCCTATCAAATTTTAAAATTACTCGTCTCTAGTACTCCACTTGAATAGACATACGAGAAAGTAGTGATTTACTAAGTAATATAATAAAAACTTTAATGACTCTGTTGCGTGAGTCATAATACTCTGTAATATCTGATACTTTTACCGAAAACGATTTCACAAAATGACTCTACATTTTCATAGAAACTTTCGTTTTTAAACGTACACCAATTGTGGGAAGTCTGCCTAAACTAAAGCTTCAACCACACCAACGCGTGCAGATCGCCATCGGCATCGCCGGCGCGATCAAAGGCCAATGACAGGTCGCGCGATCCATGACAGTTCACGCGACCTGTCATTTCCCTATGATCGCCCCGTGATCGCGCCGCGAGCGACGGCGATCTGCACGCGTTGGTGTGGCTGAAGCATTACTTATAAAATATTATGATTAATCTCACTTGTCTTGTGCGTGATTATTTTAATTACTTGTCAGTAAACTGACTAAAAATCTAGTAGAGTATCAATCAAGTGCCAAATTTTTCTTCATTGATACTTGATCAAATTAATTACAATAAAAGTGATATCGAATTGAGCCTCAAAGAATAACTTTTAATAAAATAATACATTCGTGATATAAATCAGTAAAGTCAGAAGAAACTGATTTTTTTTAAACTTATTAATAATTTTTATGAGTATTTATTTTTAGAGCGACCATTGTTTTTAGGAAGTGGCATTTAGTGACTCTCGAAATAAGACGCGAGGTTAAAAGTCAACATTTTAAACTGGAGATAACAAAAAGGAAATAATTGATCAGGAAATGTTACCAGTGCTAAGAAATGGCATTTACATTAAGCTAAATTATTGTTTTAATCTTTATAAGTACAAGGGTATATCATTCAACTCTTACTTATTGACCATTTAAGAAAGGTGAGCTTAGGTCTTCAAAAAGTCTCTACTTCAGTAGATAAGTAACTATATTATGTAGAGCACTGACTGGAAAAAATAAGTATGATGCACCTTATACCTTATTAAATGTTAACCCATAAGTAAGAGTTTCACAACGATACAAGTAACACACATTACAGAAAAAAATCGTTGAAAGTACAACTTTAATCATTACTTAAAGTAATCATTCTTGAGTCTGTAATTGAAAAACAACTCTCAAATTAATCTCGATCCAATCTTAGTCATATGCTATGATTGATTTTATTAATACAGGGTGTTAGGTAAATTGGTATATGAGTATATTTCAATGATAATATAAAATTTCTGACTTCACCATACCATTTATACGAGTATGCATATGTTAACATGGGCTAGTGTCGGCTCATATACCCATTTACCTAACACCCTGTATAAATTCAATAATCAAGAACCTTCAGGATCGGCCATTGCTGGAAAAGCAAAAATGGCCGATCTTTGACACGTCCGATGACATCAGTTCCTGGTGCATTGTCCATTGTTCTCCATCTGTTAATAAACTTCTGCAATCTTACACTCACTATTGTGGCTTGTGAAATAATATCAAGTTCAATCAAGTCATAACATTTGTCTTTTCCTGCAAAACGCCGGCCGAAGTTCAGGTTTCTCTGAGACAATGTGTTGCGAACCCTTTCACTGTCCGCTAAAATCGTACCTAATTCAAATACGTTATCAGTATTATAGTACTTACAACGTTTATAATTCAAGTTTTTCTGCAATATTGACAAAAATCTAAACTAAATATTAAACAGAGGTGGAATTGTGTAAAGCAATCGTTATCATTTGACAGTTCACAACGTACGATGATTCTGTCAAACGCTTTGTTTAGCTGACTTTATCGTACGTTATGAACTGTCAAATGATTACGATTGCTTTACACAATTCCACCTCTGGTCAAGTTCAACCCATCTGGCCACGGTGGGGAATGTAGGGCAAACCCTCTATCCGCCCTTTTGCAGGTCAAAGTCAAAATTTCTTTATTTGTATACTAGCGGCCGCCCGCGACTTCGTACGCGTGGATCCCGTTTTACCCCCTTCATCTATCTTACGCGGTTTAGATTTTTTCATACAAATGTTTTTTCCCGCTAACTCCCGTTCCCGTGGAAATTTTGCAATATCCTGCTTTAACTTTACTAAGGTACCTGCATGCCAAATTTCAAGCGTCTAACTTAAGCGGTTTAGATTTTTCATAAAAATGTTTTTTCCCGCTAACTCCCGTTCCCGTGAGAATTTTGCAATATTCTGTAGTAACTAAACTTTAAGTTTACTAAGGTACCTGCATGCCAAATTTCAAGCGTCTAACTTAAGCGGTTTAGATTTTTCATACAAAAGAATTTTCCCGCTAATTCCCGTTCCCGTGGAAATTCCTAAGTATACTATAACCTGCCCAGGAGTATGAAGAATAATTGTACCAAGTTTCGTTAAAATCCGTCGAGTAGTTTTTGTTTCTATAAGGAACATACAGACAAACAGACAGACAGACAAAAATTTTACTGATTGCATTTTTGGCATCAGTATCGATCACTAATCACCCCCTGATAGTTATTTTGAAAATATTTTTCATGTACAGAATTGACCTCTCTACAGATTTATTATAAGTATAGATAACTAACTATACTTACTTACAAAAAGGCCAGGAGAGACTAAATCACCTGATGATGATGAGATGAATTGGTCTTACAAATTGAACGTGTCTTCAAGTCTTCATACTTTGCCTAGATCAGTCATGTCAGAACCAAAAGAAGATAACTGGCAGTTGCTAGACAAATTAAAAAAAATAAAACCGACTTCAAATGCGTGAACACAAAAAAAAAACTAAAAATTAAAAATATTGCGTATAAAAAAGTTCATCCCCAATTTTCCACCCTTGTGGGTGAAATATTTTCTTCAAATTCGCATGAAATCACCCTTTTGATAATACCTATTCAAATTGATTTATAATCGGCGGAGATATTGCGTATAAAAAAGTTCATCCCCAATTTTCCACCCTTGGGGGTTGTTTTTTTTATTATTAAATTTAAATGGGACCACCCTTGAGGTATTACCTATACGCCGAAAAAATATTTGTTCAAATCAGTTCATAATTGGCGGAGTTATCGCGTAACAAACATAGAAAAAAAAAAAACATACGGGTCGAATTGAGAACCTCCTCCTTTTTTGAAGTCGGTTGAAAAATCAGGTGCGATTTCGGTATTCACAAACGATGCTTGCTTATGTGAAGCAGCAAATCGAATGCACAGCGTTGAATAGAGCTCTGTGATTAGTTCATGTATCGCCCTGTGCGTATACTGTACTGTGAGACCTCATAGTTTTGTTTGTGAATACGGGCGTTATTCTAACAATATGCATTTAAAAATTGTACTTAAACATATTTTATGACTAATTTATGGAATGGAACTTAGAATAATAACTTTATAGTACCTAAATAAGGCTATATGATTTTATAGCTTTAACTAATTATACGATACGAGTACCATATAAGGAGTATTGTGTACCTATTTATATTATGTTTGTTTACTTTAACCCTTTCACATATACTTATGTAATTTGTTAATTACCGTGCCCGCGACTTCGTACGCGTGAAAACAGTTTGATTAATATTTCCCGTTTTTGCAACATTTTTCTTTACTGCTCCATCCCTATTGGCTGTAGGGTGACAGATGTTATATTATAGCCTAAAGCCTTCGTTGATAATTGGACGAGCTAACACAAAAATATTTTTTGAAATCAAATCATTAGTAGAGTAGTATTTTTAAAAAAAAACCTCAATAGATTAGCTACGATTAAAATCGTAGAAAAATAATGTTCTTAATGAGAAAGGCAATTTTGAATGTATTAACGTATTTACATTTATTTACAATCAACTTTTCCAAATTACTTAAAACATTGATTTGTTCCGTTTTGCGTCACACTTCATTAATTGTTGTCATTATTAATTAATACCCATTATGAATGATATCATATAGGATGCTATTATCAAAATAACGTCATTAGACTTCTTCTTGAAAGTTCCATTAAAAAATAAGTAACATAATAAAAATAAAGGTAAAGATTCCGGGAAGTGTATGGAAATTTTTCCTGGAATTTTTCTTCCAAAAGCGAAAATTTTCCGGTAATTTACTTTGGAAGGTCAATAAGCTTTAGCATGACTAACTTTATTTTGCAAACACACTCATTGTGTAAACCTACATTCAGAAAAACATATTTATTTACTTTTAAATTAACAGGCCACCGCATTTCTTGCATCAATAGGTATTGTTAATTCTGTATGATGATTAAACGAACATAAAATCTAGATTTCCTGTCACGTATTAAATACCAATCTAGGGTGATCTTAGAGTTAATAATTAATTAATCTACCATTAACAACGCTCTAACTAACCAATAAATAAGTTTATAGCTCATGCTTAGAATAAAAATTAATTAACACGCCATATTGATGTTGTTCTATGATGTGCATTTTAATTACCAATAACGTCTTACATTAATTACATTAATAAAACTCTGAATAGTAATTATTTTTTACATCACTTGGAAAAAATTACCTAGCTCTACTTAGTCTTGCTTAAAACCAATGGAAAACAATGTTTTTAGATTTTTTTCTATACGTATAATATTTTATGTTAACTGATGGTGTAGTATTTTATTTCCATTGTACAATAGCTCATCTTTTAAGTAACTTAAAACCTCAGACGTATTTGATATCTATTAATAAGCTTGACCCTTACTAGAGCCATGCATTTATATGTTTATGAATGAGTGATCTCTCGACCAATCGGAAAATAATGTAGGTCTGGAAAATTATTTTCCCACGTTATCTATTCAGCCAGTACATTCTTCAAGTATGAGTAGCTATTTAATATAATTTATTTTTATTATTTTTTTCAAAAAGAAAAAAGTTAAGAATATTAATAGCAATATAGCACTTTTTAACATCCAAAACCTTACCAACTTGGAGCAATAAATAATTTCAATTCAAAAAATCTGTAGGCCAGACATAACGTCGGGAATTTTGGCGGCCACTTAAAAAAAAAACAAATTAAAATTCAAAAAATTCCAAGCATATTCCAAGCAAAACATTGCTGTCGTAAAATAGCCTTTATCGCAACTAACTTAAGATGCCGTTAGCTTGAAGTGCCATCGTCTTAGACTTCCTAAACACCTAGAGCTTTTAAAAATCATACACGTATGTATCTCAAGTACATAGTAAATCTAATCTTGCACAGCTACTAGTACGTGACGTACATAATACTACTGTTGATATCTTTGCGAAACTGTGGGCGATGCAGTGTTGCCAACTATTCTTTTAACACTAGCTTTCCGCCCCCGCGGCTTCGCCCGCGTGGAATTTTGTCTGTTACAGAAAAACTTTGTTGCGGCGTCCCTATTTAAAAAACCTAAATAAAAACTATCCTATGTCCTTTTCCGGGACTCAACTATATCTATGCCTTTCATCAAAATCGGTTCAGTGGTTTAGGCATGAAAGCGAGACAGACAAACAGACAAACAAACAGAGTGACTTTCGCATTTATAATATTAGTAGGTATAGATACTAGGTACTAAATTCATTTTAAAAAAGCTAAAGATTTAAAGCTAGGCCTAATCCAAGATGGAGCGGAGAAGATTATGCATTTAAATGCATTTAAATAAATTGTTTATTTCTCTCTTCACAAAGTAGGAAACATGCGTACTTAAATACAAGGTCTTATAATAGTAGTCTTAGCTTAATTCCTATCACTTGTGAGAGACTGGTGCCTGAAGTAGGTTTCAAAGAAACCTGTGACACAGGTCGCCAGAAGTCGTCGGATGATGGTCGGAGAAGAGTTTTGAATAACCAATCAGATTTCATTATTTCCACTTCTCTCCGCTACGCGCCACGCCGCCGCTGTCAAATTCTATAGAAAAATTTGACGGATCGACATTTCTCCGCTTCGCTCCGTATTGGTGGAAACCTTAACGTCCCCAAAAAAAATAGATATAGGTATTGTAGGTACAATAGACACAAAGTTCATAATTATTTAGATCGTGAAGAAAAATCAAATATATTTTTGAAATTTTACCTACAAACGGCTAAGTCCAATAAATTGAGTTTGTTCTGTACCTACTACCACATAATAATAATAAGTACTCTACTACACCTGAAAAGCTTTTTATTTACACCATTAAAACTAAATGACATTGCGTCGTTCATATTGCAATTTGTTCAATGTCAAAAAATTCTGACAAAATATAAATTATTTATGGAGACTTTCACATTTATATTAAAAAGAACAAACTGCTTAGGAAACATTAGTTAAAAAACATTTTGGTGTCTTAAAAGATTTTTTTTCTGTATGTCCGCTGTTTTTTTACTCTCCTGTAAACTTGTCATTTTTGACATAGAACAAATTGCAATATGAACGACGAATGTTCAAAAAAATACTGTTGAAGATACCAACTTATTTAACTGTATTTTCAATTAAAATAGTAAGACATTTAAAATTAAATTGATTATTTTGTCAAAATCAACTCATTATTTTTTTTAATTTACAGAACTTGACACATTTTTTCCTTCGTTTTTTATTTACTGTACCAAAGAGTTGGCAACACTATTCAGGTCGTGGCGGGAATCCTAAGTCTACATCCGCCATAGATACATACACGGGTCCTTTTTTAGAAGCGACTGTTGTGAGCGGTATGCATTAACAAGAATGTTGAATGATAGTTTAAAGAATTAAAATTATTCTGTATTGTTATTAGAGTACTAGCTGTGCCCGCGACTTCGTACGCGTGGAAATAGTTTTAATATTTCCCGTTTTTGCAACATTTTTCTTTACTACTCCACCCCTATTGGCTGTAGGGTGATGTTACGTAGCCTAAAGGCTATCCAACACATAAATATTTTTTCAAATCGGACCAGTAGTTCCTGGGATTAGCGCGTTCAAGCAAGCAAACTCTTCAGCTTTACAATATTAGTAAGATTTGTACAGTAGAATCAATCTTTTTTGTTTGATCACCCGTCAATGGGTCACCCTGTATAGACTGCACTTTGGAAGAATCTTTACGAATGCAGGTGTTAATGTATTTAACTATTAATAAATCATTATTGTCACATTTTTTTGTAATTGTGAAACGCTCAATATTTATACACAAAGTTGACCGCAATCGTTTGTTAATTAATGTTACATAGACAGTACAAATTACGGAAAATTACATACAATATGGGTATTTTACGTATCCTTTCAAGTTTACTTTTCACATTGCTACGTGAATGAATAGACCGGGATAGTTTAAGTTTGTATTCATATTGATTGTTGGACACAAACAAACACATGTATTTAAGTATTGCTATTTACATAGTAATTTAATACAGGAAAAAATTATAATAAAAATAAACTTTTTTAAAAACAAGCTTTTATTCTGAATTTCGAAAGCTTGTATCGCGCATGGAATTTATTCCTCTTTTTCTCTGTTTGCGCTACAAGCTTTTGAAATTCAGAATAAAAGCTTGTTTTTAAAAAAGTTTATTTTTATTATAATTTTATTTTACACTTTTTAGTTATATCTTAATCTCAGGACCCTGGACATTATCTAACACTAAAGTGCTCGAAAAGACAAATCCAACGAACCCAAACTCGATGAGTTTCCGCCGTTTTGTTTAGGAGTTCCTATGGCCACCTCCCGACTCCATCATCAGACCCGCTCAATGGTACCATAATATTGCATTGTCATCGTACTTACATAAGTATACCAAATTTCAGCTCAATCGGTTGAGGAGAACTGGTCTTAAATTCAGTTGCAAGATTTGTCCCACACATACTAACAAGTGAAGTCAATATAAAGCTTGTAATAATAATAAAAAATAAAGGAAGTTTTCTTTGAGTAAAAATGTTCTACGGTATTAAGAGTACTTTCCCTCCAGGTCGCATTACAAAATTCCACCCTGTATACCATGTGAGTTATATTGATCAATTAAACCAATAATTATGTTTTATAAGTGAAAGAAACGACGGGTTTTTTTAATAGACCCGAAATTAACTAATCGGTGCATCTGTTTTCGGCACTTTTGCTCTCGCAATCATGTCACGAAAAGGCTGATCCCTAAAGCCCAAAATGACATTGATCTAAACTCTTCGCAATCCCCATCTAGGTCATAGAACAAATTCTACCGCCACCCCATTATCGATACACTCACGCAGTGAAATTAACCTTCGTGTGGATTCGGATCACGCGCACTATTGTAATCGCCCTTGGCCGGTGGTTCACCCGTGAAGAAATGTCTCGGCTGTTTGACCTTAGCTGCGCCGTGATGCGCTGTAAATATTGCTAATTAAGTATTAGAATTTGTCATTGGAATTTTAGCAAAGGAGCTAGGTATGCTGAATAACGTATGCTTCTTCTAGGAGTTTTTTTAGCTCGTTTGTTTCCAGCCAGAGTTTAGTTATTATCATGCCATAATTATAGTTAGCTTGGCGTCATTGGGTGCCCAGGTAAAATGTGAAATTCCTCAGTAGGTAATTTTTTCTTCTTCAGTTCTTTTGTTGAAAGTTGAAAAGAACTGCTGTTGTTTTGGTTGGATAGATGACCTCAGCAAGACGTTCAATGCAGGCCGATACTGAAAATCATTAGAGGAGGCCTACCTTCGACAGTGGACGTCGTATGGCTGGAATGATGATGATATTGCAATATCCTTCCCAATTACCTACCATATCTTTTCAATTGAAATTTCTCCCAAAATACCTACTCAACATTTAGTGACTTATCCATGAATTCGTCACACGCAGTTGAGTCACTTTCGTAGTCACGTAGAAATATCCACCTAAATTTGCTTCTAACAGTCAAAAATAGGCCTAAAACCATGGATTCTTCATTACCTAACCACCAGCCCTGTCCGGTAATCTGTTCATCCAACACTAATCAAGGAACTGGTGATTAGGTATATGCACGGAACTAAAGCGCGGAAGCAGGAACCACGTAACATGGTATCATTTTCTTGCATCTCTCGGACTATCGTTGTGCTGGCATCATTATGTATTGTCCTGGAGTATTCTTTGTAGTTGACAATAAGGTCCAGTTTCCACCAAAGCAAACTAAAGTCGCTGACATAGCCCGACGGATTAGCAAGCTGAAGTGGCAATGGGCAGGGCACATAGTACGCAGAACTGACGGCCGATGGGACAGCAAGGTTCTGGAATGGAGGCCGCGTACCGGAAAACGCAGCGTGGGACGTCCACCTACAAGGTGGACCGACGACATCGTAAAGGTAGCAGGGAAGCGCTGGACGCAGGCCGCTACCAATCGATCAACATGGAAAGCATTAGGGGAGGCCTATGTTCAGCAGTGGACGTCCCATGGCTGAAATGATGATGATGATAATGAAAGATTAGAAGAGATGTGTGTGATTAAGCAATCAGATTCGGTTCGGAAACCTCTCCTCCCTGCTTTGGTGGAAACAGGCCTAACGGGATTTTACACGTCATACTTTTTTTTATTGAGATTTCATATTTCGAAAGTCAACTAAAAGTTTTATTTATAAGAGTAGGCGCACACCGTTGATTTTTAGTTGGCCGATAGTTTTGCCCGATTTTAAGGGTAGGCGCACACCGTTGATTTTTAGTTGGCCGATAGTTGTGCCCGATTTTAATTTGTATGAAAAATCGCCCAAATCGAATCGGCGTAGTGTGCGCACTCCCATACATGCCCATACTGATCAACTGCCCGACTAAACTATCGGCCGACGAAAAATCAACGGTGTGCGCCTACTTTATAAGCGTACAGGAAAGCTCTTGGCTTGCATCATGCATTTCATCTGATGAAAATTGTTGATCAGGCGGAAGCTGCGAAGTTGAAATTGTACTATCGGAATCAGTATTACCATTTATTTGCTTTAAATGTGGTACAAAAGATGGATACCGATATCTAAGTAATATCTTACCATAATCTGCCGAAACTAAAAATTTTTTAACATAGTCATTTTGACGACAGACTTAGGTAAGGGTGGTTGCTAGTCAGGCAGACTTAAGATAAGCCTAAATACCAAACAAATTTTAGACCCCACTGGGAATTGTCTCGAAGCGCTGGTAGGGCCCAAAAGATAAGGAGACATGTAAAGTGCCCCATAAGGGCTACCTTTTCTTTTTATTGTTTGCTATATTTGACGTTCATAAGTGCCACTTGTAGTCTAAACTGAATAAATATTTTTGATTTTGAATCAAACCAACAAAAGAATTTCTGTCCAAAATATCCGATATGGATGGAGGTTAATTTGATGCTATTTTTAACTGGCTAGTAGAGTACAATACGGTACATTTGTATTGAGAACGCAAAATATCCGAGCAAGGATTGAAACCGGTTAAAGTTTCGGAAAACACCGGTTATATTTGGACTAACGATTTGGTTGACATTATTTTTAGGGTATGTTACTATTTTGAATAAAACTTATGCCAATTTAAGGCAGAGTTCACCAACTTACTTGAACCGTAACTATAATAATATCAAGGTGTCTTTTGTATGGAGTTTAGGACAAATAGTGATTTTTTCCCTTTATTTGACTTTGGGTCTAGACTCTAGACAGTGTTTTTGTAGGTCGACTTTGTCTCTAACAGTGATAGACGTAGGTACACTAGTATTTATTGAAAAAACAGTTACTTACACAGATTTACATATTTTTAGAAAAAATTCTAGAAGTTCTAGTACAAAATTTTTGTAGAGTTTATCTCTACTCAAATTCATTTATAAATATAAAACTCAAAGGTGACTGACTGACTGACTGACTGACTGACATAGTGATCTGTCACCGCACAGCCCAAACCACTGGACGGATCGGGCTGAATTTGGCATGCAGGTAGATGTTATGACGTAGGCATCCGCTAAGAAAGGATTTTACGCAATTCCACCCCTAAGGGGGTAAAACAGGATCCACGCGTACGAAGTCGCGGGCGGCCGCTAGTCACTAATAAATCCTCTCGCTTCCCACTTTACCAAGAAACGGCATATTCCCAAAATCTATGTTACTATGTTAAAGACCCGGTAAGGTCACAAAGTGAGCCGATTCCGTCGTAATGTCTGTTGTAACGAATCCACGCAACACCCGTAACGTCTGACCGCGGCGGCGGCCAACCGGTTTCTGAGAGTAGGTATGCGCATGGGCCATAGTGATGTTCTTTGTTTCTTATAAATATACGAATTTATTTACGGCTAAATTGCTATCAGATAGCAAAAGCAGATTAAAAAGTGGGATTTTATAATTTTAAAAGTAAGAAATGGAATTTTGCGGATATCAGCATGCAATAAGCCTTATTTATAGGAGATAAGGAGACATGTAAAGTGCCCCATAAGGGCTACCTTTTCTTTTTTTATTATTTTCTATTGACGTTCATAAGTGCCACTTGTGGTCTAAACTGAATAAATATTTTTGATTTTGATTTTGATTTTATTACTATTTGCGGACTTCGTACACGTGAAACTTTATAGTTTGAATCATTTTCCCGCTCTAAAACTCCTTTTGAATAACTATTCTCATTGATGCTCTGCTCTTATTAGTCTTAGCGTAGTATTTAGCTTATAACCTTCCTCAATAAATGGGCTATCCAGCATAAAAATAATTTTTCAAATCCGACCAGTAGTTCCTGAGATTAGCGCGTTCAAGTAAACAAACTCTTGAGTTTTATAAGTATGAACAGATTTTAAAAAGTTAATAATTATTATTTAAAAGCTTCATCATAATCATCATCATCTCAACCATAGGACGTCCACTGCTGAACATAGGCCTCCCCCAATGCTTTCCATGTTACCCGGTTGACAGCGGCCTGCGTCCAGCGCCTTCCTGCTACCTCTAAAAGCTTGGTGACGTAGATTTATACGAAACTAGCTTTTCACCCGCGGCTTCGCCCGCTTTGAATTTTGTCTGAATTTTGTTTCAAAAACCGGGATAAAAACTATCCTATGTCCTTTCCCGGGACTCAACCTATCTCTATGCCATTCATCAAAATCGATTCAATCGAATCAAAGCGAGACAGACAGACAGAGTTACTTTCGCATTTATAATATTAGTATAGATGATTTTTTTCTATATCTACAGGGTGTTAGGTAAATGGGTATATGAGCCGACACTAGCCCATGTTAACATGGTCATATAAATGGTATGGTGAAGTCAGAAAATTGATATCTTCATTTTAATTATTTTAATTTTCATACAAATCGCATTTTATAAAATTTATTTTGTATGAAAATTAAAAAAATTAAAATGATGATATCAAATTTCTGACTTCACCATACCATTTATATGACAATGTTAACATGGGCTAGTGTCGGCTCATATACCCATTTACCTAACACCCTGTATAGGTACGTATTAATTGTCCGTATCGTCACATCACTAATCGACAAACGAATAGAGAAATGGGGTCACGGTGTCAGTGCACGTATCATCGCTCTCCCCAGACGATGTCGCTTTCGATGTCGCATCTCATTAGATGCCCACAAGGACAAATGTAGAAGGTCTATAACATTAACCGCCTCTGTGGTCTAGTGGTAAGACCACCTGCTTCAGACGCAGAGGTCCCGGGTTCGATTCCCAGTGGGGGCAGATTTCTCTGTTCGGTTTGGTTGGTGGTAGGGCTTGTTCTAAGTCCGCCTGGCTAGAATGTCCATTTTAAAAATAACTAAAATTGATCAATTTCTAAACTCATAAAACTTTTCCATTGACATTAATAATTAAAACTGGTCAATCTCAAAACTCATGAAACTTTTCTATGGACATAATACTTCTTCTTCTTATCGTATCGACAACAAACCTACACAGTGTCAGCCCAAAACTCCGCCACAAGAGTGGCGTTGTTGACATAATAGTAAACCTGTTCGATACACCTTAGGCCCAGCTACCTCCAGTGTCAATCAATGTGTGTAATTTTGGGACACCCTGTTAAGGTTAGAACTCCTAGACCCAATATTCAATTCCTAAATTGGACGTGGTTTCGTGAGGATAGAATGATTATTATGTTATTTTGTGGTCATTTGGGTAATTTTAACGAGAAGTATGCTATTACTAAGCTATTTGGCTGTGAATTTTCTAGAATTACATAATAACACGCATTGTAATAATTATAGGGCTAGTACGCGAAATATGACAGCCGACCTTCGGATTTAGTTTTTAGATTGTAGGAGTAATAACAAATAAATATGTAATTCCTGTTCCTATTTAAATAATTCGTAATATACGAGTACCGTAGATGCTGGTTAGTTTTGCTTTAGAGAACAACTTTGTCTCAAAACTATGAAGGACTAGCGGCCGCCCGCGACTTCGTACGCGTGGATCCCGTTTTACTCCCTTAGGGGTGGAGTTTCGTAAAATCTTTTCTTAGCGGATGCCTACGTCATAACATCTACCTGCATGCCAAATTTCAGCCCGATCCGTCCAGTGTTTTGGGCTGTGCGTTGATAGATCACTATGTCAGTCAGTCAGTCAGTCACCTTTGAGTTTTATACATATCGACACCTTCAGGTTCAATTGTCGTATAAACCATTTTGGCCAAATCGAGTTATTTATTTTTATCAGAATTTTTTTCTCTATCGAGCTGTATATTCGAAATATTGAAATTCGCTAAAAAAATGTTTATACGCCCCAAAAAACTATAGCCTAAAAGATAAATAAATACCTTATAAACAGTGTAAAAACCGAACGCTTGTTTTTGGTATTTTTGCTAAGATGTATCAACCATACATTTTTTTAAGCCAGGACGTAAAACTCTCTCGTAATTGAAAATGGTTTTTACGCCCAAAGACATGGCGTTTTATGTCCAGATTCAACGTCGTAAGTCCACGTGTTCAATATGGTAATTATCTGTTTCATATTCATATTCATTTATTTATTGCATCACATATGTATGTATGTACAGTAAGTTTTTCTTATTTATAAAGTTAAAGAAAGTTGATTGTTTCTACTTTTAAAGATAATAACTAGATATATAAGGTTGCTTTCCAGGTCCAGTACATCCGTGAATAGGGATGATGACTGGGTTATGAAATCGAAATTCTATTTAGTCCGTCAGACAGAGAATTAGAAAATTTAGACTCATATTTTTAATTTTTCCCATAATCGAAAAATTACTGTGTTATATTGAGTTGAAATGTCGCGTGACGTCACTTTTGAGTAAAAATTCTACTCAAGCGTGACGTATCGCGCCATTTCAACTCGATGTAGCACTGTTATTATTAAATTATGAAAGAAAATAAAAAAATATGAGTCTCTTATTTTCTAATTAGTATCTGTTTGACGGACAAATAATGGAATTTTGTCATCTAGCCTACCTATTGATCTCGACTAAATGTGATGAATTCAAGACTTTTAAACAAAGAAAACAAGCCATAGTGTGCTCAAGAAGGCTATTTATACCCTTTTGAGATGCTCTGTAATAGTTAATTACTTTACAAGTACTCCAACTTTTAATTGTTGCCAGTTACTTTTAGCTGTAATTTAAATTTGGATTTCTTGTAAAGATATAAATTCCTTAGAGAAATTCTCAAAAAATTACAAATCCTTCTCCTGAGCATACTGGGGCTCTTCTCTTTATGCAAAATTTATCATAACCAAACGAAATCAATATGCGTCAGCAGAGAACCAGGAAAGCTGTCTTAATGTTTTGCTGTAATTGTATTTTTTTGTTCAAAATTTATGGTGATTAGTTTTGTTTAGAATTATTAGAAATATTATTTGTTTTGCCATAATTTTCCTGCAAAATTGTAAAAAAAATTGTTATTTTTCGTATGCAAGCAAATTTATTATTTCTACCTCAACCAAATATAGTTTTTACACTGTTAAATATCTTTGTGCAAATTCTCTAAACAACAAAAGTCTGGAAATAGTAAACAATACATTATTTACATACATAGTTTTAATAATACATTTGAATAAATCACTTTATCAATGGGTATATAAACCAAAAAAAATACATCTAATGGTCTTTAAGCCATCAATTTCAGTCTCGTGTTTACAAAAAATTCAAATACGACGTAAAGAGTTATTTTTAGGTCAAATATAATGGGTCGTATAAACCACCGAGTGCCTTTTTCAACGACGTATCTCCAAGCTAACTTTAAAACTACTGAAGATGCCCATTTTTTAAATATTTAGACTTTTTCATCGCAAAAATTGAAAAATGTTTTCTCTTTGACATTTTTTTATAACTTCTCAAATAAAAAAGTTACGATTTTTTTATTAAAAAAAAAAACGTTTTTTGGCTCTCCTGAAAAGTAGGGTTTTGGTTTATACGACAATTGAACCTGAAGGTATCGAATATATTTAGATGATTTAATTTACGGTACATAAATATTATTTACATCGATATTACTAGGCACCAGATTTCGCGATCCGGACACTCGTTCTGTTCAACTGAACTGTACTGCAATCAGTGCACCTTACTTTAGTGCGACTTTGACATTCATGTGAGCGATCTAGCGCTGCATGTTTTAAGTTTGGTTACTGCAGAGGGCGGAATGTGTAAAAATTACATTAAATGTATGACGGATTGTACAGCGCCACTGGCGGAAAAGTTCAAGAACTAAAATTTTCATACATTTTTTAACGCGCTCAATAGTGAGGACGTTTTATGTAAACTTTAGTTTTTATCCTTTCCAAAATGGCGTAAGAATTTTGCTTATGATAGCTTATCTATCCTTTATAAGTCTATGGTAAATACGTACGGTTAATGGGTTTTGTATTACATAATTGATAATTCCACCATAATTCACCAGAGGAAGCAATGGAATATCGCAATCTCTTGGAATTGGATGCGCATGTAGGGTTGCCAGGTCCAAAATCACAAAAGCCGGACTTTGTGCTTCATTTGGCCGGACATTTTACCCTAAAAGCCGGACATGTGACGGGGGGGGGGGGGCTGTGCAATTAGTGTCAGTTCATGAGTGAGTACTATCATCATCGGTTACTATCCAGCATCCTGATCAGTGCGCTTCAAATGATTCTGTGGCTCGACTTTTGCCTGGCGCGGCAACCAAATAAAAAGCCTAACAAAAGCCGGACAGGCCGGACAAGGCAATATTTGGCCGGACAAGTCCCTAAAAAGCCAAACATGTCCGGCAACCCTATGCGCATGCGACTTCCCAACATGGCGGACAATCGTGCGCAGTGTTTTACGATCGCACACACTATGGGACGAAATTATGTAAATACACGACAAATTATTAATACATTGTAAAAACCTTACTAAAAGTGGATAAAATTGCGTTGAGAGGAACGATTTTATATGCCACATTTTTAGCTTTCTTGCAAAATTACACTTAAAAAATCTACACTTAATATTATAAATGCGAAAGTAACACTGTCTGTCTGTCTGTCTCACTTTCACGCCTAAACCACTGAACCGATTTTGATAAAATTTGGCATAGAGATAAGTTGAGTCCCGGGAAAGGACATAGGATAGTTTTTATCCCGGTTTTTGAAACAGAGACGCGCGCGATAAAGTTTTTCTGTAACAGACAAAATTCCACGCGGGCGAAGCCGCGGGCAGAAAGCTAGTATTTAATAAATACACAAAATATTGACAGTAATATCTATCACTGTTATTCATAGCTAGCTGTGGGCAATAAGTGACAAAAAGACCTGAAAACCTGAAAATATGAAAACCTTTTTTACAGGAACGGTTATTTATTAACACTCAAAATATTATGTTTATGTATCTAGGTGTATGTCTATTATATTAATATGTATTCGTATGTTATTTATTTTATCTAATGCTATGTAAGTATATTAATTAAACGTCATATTTATTACACCGCCTTAGTCTCTCTGCTCGACCTGTGGTTGACTGGCAGATAATGCCACCTGGCATTAAGTCCGCCACTGTACAGTTGTATGTGCAAAAGTGTAAATAAATAAAAAATAAATAAATAAAATATTCAGTAAACTCTTTTTTCGGTTCATTAAAGTTCAAAAACCTGAACAACAAAAACTAAACTTAGACACGCTATGTAAATTACCGTTATTTTCGTGACAAATTTTCGAGAAAACAAATACTAGTCACGTGAATAAATATTATGTCCACAAAGGCATATTAGAATATTGATTTTGGCGATTTTAACATGAAGATTCTAATTTACGAAATAATGCCTACTTGAAAACAATATTGTTTTGGAGTTGTTTTTCTGAGGTCATTTTTAATTTGCACTATTAACACCTACTCGTAAACGTGATGTACCGTTTACAGACATCAAGCTAAATTCTATAACATCTTAATTAGTTGTAATAGGTCCGATTTTGTAACGTAAAATGAGCTGTCGACTGTACATTTTAAACCTTTATTAGGTTCACGTGTCAAAGTTGACACGAACAAGGTACAGACAACACATTCGTCTTTAACTTAATTATTAAAATTCACACCTAAGTATTAAAACAACGTAAAATACACAGTCACATCGTATTTTTTGTAATGCCTTCGTGCAGTTTGCTTATAGCCAGTGCTAAAGTTAAGTCAATTCGTAATCAGTCAGTATTAGTTCAATTATAAAATTAATTCAAGTATTATATAAACCTATGTCTATGTACTAATGATAACAAAGAGTTTCAATTCAGCACAGTTTTCAGAAAAGAAAGAAACAAACTACTACTCGTACTATTAAACAGCAAATTACATAACTTAAACGTGTTGTATAAATGATAAGATGGCACTTTACTGAAACTTTATGCGGACTTTTTGGGAAAATTCGAAGTGACGCTGCACTCTTTTCTTTTTTTTTTTTTCAATTTTCCTATCCTCATGCACGTTTACTACCTACTTACTTTCAAACGCAAAATATTTAAAATGCAATGGCGCCCCCAACATAGAATTTGTAAAAAACTGTGAGGAAAATGGCGATCGCCATGGCAACTTCCGAATACTTTAGCCTGTTTTCGGCGAGGACACGTTTGCTTTTTTTTTAATGGCAATCCGCGGCAGGATGCGCCGTGCCAGAGGTAACTTCAATACCCCAAAACACTTTCCCGCCATTAAGTTTTTTTTTTTTATTTAAATGGCTTGCACGGCTTGTGCATTTGCCAAGATCGTGACGATGTAAAAAGTAGGGACGCGTCATTTGTGAGGAAAACCATATGTTATTGTTTTTAGTTCGCAATGCAATGGTGTAATCTATTGATGATCTAAAAATAATAAAAATATTCAACACCCGGGAAATCCTCAGCGTTTAGTTTGATGAGTCCATAATGTAAACATCAAAAAAGAGTCATGTGCAACTTAGCGCAACGAAGCGTAAAAATCACCGGCTGAAAGTGGATGTGGTCCAGCAAGCAGACATAATATCTCAGTCTATTTAACTATCTTTCGATAAAGATCAAACCACAATAAGATAGAGAACTAGCAGGTACTCTTCTCGAGTGCCTCTGGACAGCGATCAACTGGTTATATGTATAACACTTTTAATTTATAGAGTGCACCATCGGACTATCTCTACAATCGCGTGAACGCCTCAATGTGACCACGACCACTCTTCCAAGAATGAAACGACTAAGAAGACGCCATCATAAATACTTTATTTTAGCTATGAAAACAGCATTTGTCCCCAAAAAATAGTTATACAATTGGTTATACAGCATTGTAGCAGCAAAAAGGTCCCCGTTTCAGCTTATGTCATTGCAAACCATATGGTGCTAATTTTTAGATTATGGTGTGCACATGGATAAAATAGAGCTACAGACAAGGTGTCAAATGTATAGATCATTAACCTTGTCCCATTTATCATGGGGTATATGAAACTGTGTTAAGTGCGCACGCGCCGACGTGCTTGCCAAAAGGGTCCCGTTATTGTGTGACGTAACGGACTAACGGTCTTATGTACAGTCAGCGTCATAGTTCGTGACATCCAAAGTAGCCACAAAGTTCGCAATATCTTATCTTATCTTATTTAGGGCCGCGCATGGGCGCAGTGCACGTCGACCCTTTGGGATCTTTTGTGCTTCCCCTTTTATCCCCCTCATCCGCAAAGATCCTATCCATATAGTGAATCAAGTGTTTGGGTGAGATTCTTCTGGTGTCGGATAGCGCGTCGCATTCGCACAGTAGGTGTTTCATAAAGTTCGCAGTAAGTCTTTGTTACAATTGGAATAACTTGTGTTGTCAACTTTTGGCCACATTGGGTGTCACGAACTATTTTGACTCCGACTGTAGGTACAGACAACGAATTAGGGTTTCTGATTTCTCGACCTATTTTTTTTCTCGAGTTTCGGGAATTCTCGAGGCGAAAGTCTCGAGTTTTCTCGGGTCTCGAGTCTTTCAATTAAAACTGTTGAAATCGGTTGAAATTTAATAAAAACACAGGTTTTTTAATCTAATATACCTACTTTAATGCACAACAATCAATATTAGAATTTAGTACCACTTATTTTGGTAAGGAAACAAACAAAAAATGAAATCTTCTTTCATAATTAATATTAACTAATAATCATAACTTAGTTATTAACTAAAGGAACAAAAGTCATACGGTCGCGTGTACTTTAAGGATAAATAACAATAAAAAATCTGGAGCTACAATTGAATCACTTGTTTTCCAAAGGACACAAGTCCAAATAGCAAAATTACGATAAATAGTTTTTTTTTTACAAATAAAAAAACACTTTTTAATAATTTTTTAAATTTCTTTAGGATAACGACTTGAATAAACTTTACGAGGAGGCACGAGTACCTAACCTAACAGACAGTTAATAAATTTTTCGGTCTTTAAATCAGTCAGAGTTAAACATACATAATAAATAGGTATAGCATACTCGTAGGTAAACATGATTACTTAGTTTCGATTGAGATCATTCATCAGTTAAAAAAGGAAGACTAGGCCAGTCTAAAAGCAACGCTAACCTATTAAATAATTAAAAACTTACTTTTGTCTAAGAAAACAGGCTTTCAAGAGTATTAAAGCTTCAAAATCGAAACTCGAGAATTCTCGAGCTCCGGTAATTTTTTTCTCGTCTCGAATGAAGCCAAATTTCTCGAGTTTTCTCGAGTTCGAGAAGGCTCGAGCAGAAACCCTACAACGAATGCATAAGCTAAACGTTGTGCATCTTATTTAGTGGTTGCAGGAGCTATTTTGGAACCAATATTTATGTGCTGTGGACTGTACAAGATGCAGAATTATTATCTGAACTTATTGATACAAACAACGGCATGTCTAGCTAAATATTGAAATATCTTATGAAATGAGGAGATGTGCAGGAAAAACCGAAGTGACCGACATAGTCCGCTGAATTGCTAAAATCGAGTGGCGGTGGGCGGGACACATAGCTCGTAGAGCTGATGGCCGTTGGGGCAGAAAAGTTTCCGAGTGGCGACCACGGAACGGAAGACGTAGGTGTGGGCAGGCCCCCCACTAGGTAGACCGACTATCTGGTGAGGACCTTGGGGGAGGCCTTTGTCCAGCAGTGGACGTCATTTGGCTGAAACAAACGATGAATGGGCAATAAGAGCGATTTTGGAGCAAAAATTATACGCTGTGGGGACTGCACAGCTTGCAGAATCTTTTTTTGTACCGACGGCATGTCAAGTTAACACTATAGCACCTTATTTAGTCGTAATAATTGCTATTTTGCTACAAAAATGTAAAGTTTGATGTGCCGTGGACTCTACAAAGGTAATCGTGTGAAGTGAACTCTGTTGGGGTCAACTTTCACATTGCTTTAAACTGAATCATTGTAACAAATGTCATTAGGATGATCAGGACAATCGATGATTTGATCATTTGCGAAGCGAATTATGCTATGATCTTAGGTTGTTGTAATAGAGATGCTTTTGATACAAAAATGTATACCTAGTCTGACGTGCTGTTGACGGTGTGATTACAGGATTTCTATTTTTTAGTTTGTTTCTTAATATAAAAATACTTACCTTAAATAGATTAAGGCTGGGTTGCACCATCTTACTTTGACTTTCACAAACGTCAAAAATCTGTCAAACTCCAAAAAAGCACCGGTTTTCGTTATAGTTACTATCAAAGTTAGGTGGTGCAACTCAGCCTAACACAACCACACAGTGTCGATTAGCCGGTGGTGGAGGCCTGGTGTGCTTTAGCCCAGGGTTTCTAGTACGGACACCAGTCTCTACGAAATACTTATTTTTGATCCTTGTTGTTATAATTACCTGTTACAAATTGTGACCTTATGTATTTTGTAAAGAGAGAAATAAAGTTATTACCTATTTATTTATTACATGTAATCAATCTTTTTGTATTTTGTATGTACAGGATTTTTCTCAATACTGAGACCGATATGGATACCGGTGGCGAAAAAATATATTGGAAAACTCTGGCCGAAATATTTTAAACTATTATATTGCATTTATCTGAAAGTCAAGTTGCATTATGATATTTACCTAAGATCAAGTGGATTTAGCAGATCTTTTAAGGATAATAGGTAGTTATTAGGAAAAATATTAGGAAGGAAAACCCCGATATTGATCGATCATAATAAACCAATTACCTAGGTATTGAATTTTATGAGTTATATTTAATAACTTTGCTCTTTGGTTAAACCAATATAGATTAGGTATTAATATTATTATGTATTATCTGTGTTAATATCTACCTAAAATTTTACATGCAAAGTTTTTGTATTTTTGTATGTTGCATGCTTGCTACAAAATTAATTTGTAATGAGGGCTATCGTTTTTATACTTAACAGTTGGCACCCCTGGCGATTGACAGGACCTTACTCTACAGTGGCGCCATCTTGATGAGTGCAAATGTGATAGTCCTCCTACCACTTTAGCACTCACCAGTTGGTGCCACTGTCTTCGCTACTAGCAAGTGACAGGACCTTACTCTACAGTGGCGCAAACTGGTGAGCGCTAAAACGATAGCCCTCATTAGTTTATGCATTCACTAAATATTGCCAGTTTGTTTTTAAAACAAAAGAAGAATTAAAACATTAACTTCATTCCAAATTCGAATCTCCCGCGCGATTCAAAATTTCAAATACCTCAAAGAATTAAAAAGTAATAAAAATACAAAGGTCGCATAACAATTCCGAATTTGAATTTCGAAGGTCGTTCCACGGGTCGTTCTCCACTTGCGCCGAATTTCGCCGGGCGGTGACATAACGGCTCGCGGTGTTCCGGTCATCCGAACGTAACGTCATTGCGTCAATCGTGCGTGGCTCCATTGTGGCTAGGGACGAGTTTGATTGGCATTAATTTAAAATTTCTTTGATATTCTTTTGTTAATAAAAAAAAGTTTTTGTTAATATTCACGTATTGAGGTAAAGAAACTGTTTTTCTGTGAGCACTGAGATCTTAAGAGAAGTTAAAAGATCTTAAAGGTCAAATCGTACATAACATTGCTTATTTTTTTTGTAATCAGCAAGTAAAAATAAAACACGATCAAGAAGTTAGCATAGAAATTGATAATCCCATAATAAAGACATGAACGCATACGTACTTCCACATTTTTTTTTTTAGTTATACAATACTCATTACATTTCATAATTGAACCTTTTGATATTACAGTAAAGTGATGAGCATTACCGTTGTATTAAAATCCAATCAATCCTCTCTAGAGAATTTTAAAGGAATCGTGGTAACATACTTGAAATCTGAAGCGGATCTGAGTTACCAATTTCAATTCCAAGCAGTTCCGAATTGTTTCGAATCGTGGTGACATGGAGAAGCGCCGCATCTCACACACGCTGTGTCGAAAGCGCAGTGGGCCGTTGACGCGACCTGGATAAGGACAGCGATTGGGGTTTCATTAATACGAGTACAATCGACGAAGATTTGAGTGCGTTTTTTTTTCTTAATAATTATGGCTTTGCGCGGTTTGCACGCAGCTAGTGTAAAGGAAAATTTAGACTGCGGTTTCGGACTCGGTTCTAAGCAGCGTCAAAGTCATGGTTCGTTGCGACTCGTGACGAGTTGCATACCTACTTACGCTTTACTCGGGGATGGTGAACGAGGCCCTTAGACACCCCGTAGACCACTTGTTCCACCACCACACCCCCAGAGGAGGCGCAAAGACCTTTAAAGGGGGGCGCGGGCCATCTGTGTACTTAAAATAAAAAACCTGCGACCGCTGAGAGAATGCATTCCAGACTGCTCGATACGTCCAATAAAATAATCTTGACTAGAAGAGGGGGCGCGGAATTTTTTGTATGGTCAAAAGGGGGTGCTTCTCAAATAAGTTTGGGAACCAATGCAAACTGCAGACTGCTAGTCGGCCGATAGTTTGATAGGTCTGAACATGACGTATGGAAATGCCCTCCGAATACCAGTTTGGTATCGGCCAATTCCTCATACAAATTGGAAGCCGATCAAACTATCAGCCAACTAAAAGTCGGTAATCTGCAGGGTGTCTTATACTGATTTTCTCAAGATTACGAGTAAATGGCATAGAATCATTAATCAAATAATCTCTATTTCAAATATTAGCAAATTCACGTGTATTGTATTATTCACAAACAGCACATCAAGCTTGAGATGATTTCGTGCCCTGCGTGCCCAAACAACTGCACTCAGGAAGACTAATGAAGGCTACTGACAACGCCACTCTTGTAGCGGAGTTTTGGGCTGACACTGTGTAGGTTTGTTGTCGACATGACAAGCAGATGAATCTTATGTCGTTGTAGTAGGCGCTATTTTGCTACAAAAACGTACAGCCTGATGTGCTAGCTGTACAAACGTTTATAGTGCTCATCGCATGGCAATTTACCTAGCTCTTATTAAAACGGATCCAAACAATGACTAATTGACAATACAATTACAGCCTTGAATGAACGTGCCACGTTCATGCCAATTCATTTCCGAGCAATACATTTGCATAGTAAAAAGGAATAGTAACGCATCTTTTAATTACACACTTATTTACTATGACACTGACGCCCATATTCACAAACATTACTTTGAGGTCTCACAGTGCGCGTGGACGCACAGGGTGACACATTCACAGAGCTCGATTCAACGCTGTGCATTCGATTTGCTGCTACACTTAAGCAAGCTTCGTTTGTGAATACGGGCACAGAATAATAATAAGTTCTTCGTACAGAAGATTTTCTTCGCGAAGGTATTTATGGAAATGTATTCTCGATGTCGTTTACAATATGGTGTAATTTAGCTTGTCTCAAGAGTCGAGCACCATTGTTGACAAACGTCAGTGATCGGTACTGCGCCGAAGACATAGGGTTCGGTAAAATGATGTGTGACGTGAGGTGCCAAACTGCGGAAAATGGCGGAGGAAATACATGTTTATGCATGAATTATATTTTGTTTCTAATGTTATTCAGGCAGTTAAACAATACAGCACAGTATGAATTAAACCACCGTCTTTACATATAGTTTATTGTCTTTACATTGCAAATGGGTGAAGAATACACGTGCGTGCGTCAATACTCGCTCGTGATTGTCCTGTCGATTAGGTATCCCAGGAGGGGTAGTCGCGCGTGTTTTGTTTTCGATGCAAACTCGCGGAGATGAACAGGCCTGATACGGGCGTAATTTACATAGTTAACACTTCATACATAATACCATAAACTATTATTTGTCTGTGACCATAGACTATACACTGCATTAATATGTATCTGTTGTGCTTCATCGAATAGGAATTTGAAATTCTAATGCTTCAAAAAAATCTTGCGTCTCGTTGTGTCGAGGTTACAAAAAGCTATAAAGGTAATTCCGACTTTATTTTTGATAGCAGTGAGTCGCCTTTTAATGGGACAATTTTTTCAACATAATTGATTCCCTATGCACGGAACACTAGGCACTGGCAGTATGATTTATGATCCTCCAATTTCAATCTCCTTGAAGGATTTATGTGACACTGGCTGTCTATTGTCATGGTTTATAAAAAACTGATAGTTACTTTTTTTTAAATTTTCAAACGATTGATACCTAGTGGTACCTAGATAATGTAAATCCTACTATTCTCTTCTTGCACTGTGGTACGATCGCCAATTCAACTGTTCACTGACAATTTCCTATCAAGTCATCGTTTCCTTTGTCATTAATTTACGAGTATCAGTAATTGCTTAATGAAGCTACTAATTACGGTGACACATTAAAAACTAGAAACGCAAATCAATCATAGATTATGGATAATGACTAGGTAGGTTATAATGAGAAAATATTTCTGTCCTCATCCCATCCCAACTATCCCAACTTCCCAACTTAATATTATAAATGCGAAAGTAACTCTGTCTGTCTGTCTGTCTGTTACGCTTTCCCGCTTAAACCTCGCAACCGATTTTGATGAAATTTGGCATAGAGATAGTTTGAGTCCCGGGAAAGAACATAGGATAGTTTTTATCCCGGTTTTTGAAACAGGGACGCGCGCGATAAAGTTTTTCTGTGACAGACAAAATTCCACGCGGGCGAAGCCGCGGGCGGAAAGCTAGTAAACTATAAAAACAACGCCAACTAAGTATGTATTTTAAACAATTCTTATTGGCGCTGGCTAGTTAAAAGTTCTTTTCTTCTTTTTTTAGGTCTCTGAAAATGAAAATGAACTTTATTGTGAATGTGAATTTAGGTAAAAAATACAAAATACACGGCTTAACAATAGAAGCGTACCAAATTCTACCTTTTCAGGCGTACCTACCTATTCACAATTTCTTGGATTTTGGAAACCGTCACATTGTCACTTAAAAGCAACTCTTACCTATTATTATTAACTTAGTCTTACAATAAGTTAAACCTTAAAATAACTACTACTTCCCCCACAGACACCGCAAGATGGCGCCCAATTGACAGCTGACGACACCAGCAACCAAGATGGCGGCGGGTCCGGCCGCGGTGGTAGTCGCGCGCGCCTGCAAGCACTATGGGCGCCCCGACAAACCGGACTACAAGCCAGTGCTCGTGCACCTTGACATGACAGTTGAAAGGGGTATTATGTGAGTATCATTCTCGTATCTCCCACTTTTCTCACCCTATCCCTTAAGTCTCTCCCCCTCACTTAACTCTCTTCACCTTTGTTAATTCCCTCTCTTTAGCGAGGACACGGACGGACACGGTCACCACTCATCAAATGACATGTTTATAAGTCAACAAAACTGACTCTGATTTCGTTTAGCTTACTACGAGACACGAGTACTTATGTTCGTAAACCAAATACCATTAACAACCAAAATGTAAATTGCCAACGATCACATCGAAAATAGGAACTACCAAATCCCAACTTTTTCCCTCTTCTAATAATACCACTCAGCTCTACTCCAATATTATCCTCCACTGTTCTCTCTTCTTAATAATTATCACTTTCATCACTCGTCTCTTTAAGCAGGCCCTTTTTTGTCTTCTCTCTTTTTCTCTCATATTCCAACTATTGTTCCATAACATTCTAAGTTCCTGCCTTACTTCTTCTACTACCAAGGTTTAACCATTATTTTTCTATTTCCCAACAGCTATGGCCTCCTAGGCCCTTCAGGGTGCGGGAAGACCACCCTCCTCTCCTGCATAGTGGGAAGAAGAAAACTAGACAGTGGTGACATTTGGGTCCTAGGTGGCACCCCTGGAGAGAAGGGCAGCGGTGTGCCCGGCCCCAGAGTTGGGTATATGCCACAGGTATGTAGGTATATTTTTAACGCTATATTATATCGTAGCTATATCGTATCGTGTGCCGTGCGGGGACGGCCATAAAGAATACTCTTCCCCACCGCCAACAGGAGGCGTGTCGTAAGAGGCGACAAAATCCCTGCAGCACCGGACGGGCAGCAGCGTCTGCGTGCGAAACCTTACAAAAAACTGCGATCGCCAACCCGCTTGCCAAGCGTGGCGATTAAGGCAAATCCCCCCCCATGGAGAGGAAATCCTTGGGGGAGGCCTTTGTCCAGCAGTGGACGTCTTTCGGCTGAAACGAACGAACGATATTATATCGTAGTGAAGTATTATTTGAAAATATTCTATACTGACTGCTCGTCAATCCTCGCAAGGCAGGCACATTTTATATGAGGCATCTGACTACTGGTGAAATGGTTATTATCTTGATAGGTACTAACTTAATGATATTTTCCTAAAACGTTCATAAGTTATTACAGCCTAGGTAAATTACTAGATTATTCTTTCGATCTTGATCATTCGGAAAAAATGCAATATCGAATGGTTGGAGACTCTATATGCGATTAGTCTTCATCTAAATTCATTAAAATATGTTTTATTTTTAGATTTTATATACATATTTGACTTCGCTTGACTTTCAACTAAAACTATTAATAGAACGTATCCGGATATAGTTCTGGTATTTAACGATTTTCAATCAATATTCACTATGCGACGTGACCGAGTTGTGCCATATTATTTTGATATAAGAACAGAACTTTTGTAGTTAGTATAAATGCGAAGTTAACTATAACTGTAACCGCCTCTGTAATCTGTTAAGACCACCTGCTTCAGGCCCAGAGACACCCGGTTCGATTCCCAGTGGAGTCACTGCTTGGTTTAGTTGGTGATAGAGCTTGTTCAAGTCACTGTCTAGCTACCACTATCTTAACTTAACATAAGTCGCCATGATCTGTTTTAAATTAATACACTTATTTTTTGTACATACACATTCATTTGATGCTTATACATCATATCTACTGGAGGGTAGTCGAACCTTAACTTTGAACTCCTCCTATATTCTTCTGATTAATTTCTAATGATAGTTTAACTTTCCCCCGGGACAAACTTGACCTTCACTGGTTGGGTTTTTATTGGCGGTCAAGCTGTAGATCCTGGCTACACAGGAGTTGCAGCGGTGGGGACGAGAGGTGGGATGTCCCATAGCAGAAAACTTAGAGTATTTTTTGCATACACCTTCAAGATCAGTCACATAATTCTCTCCTTTCAGGACATAGCACTAGTCGGGGAGTTCACAGTCCGCGACGCGATATACTACTTCGGCCGTATATACGGGATGAAGAGCGCCAAACTGAAGGAGAGGTTCGACTTCCTCTCTTCACTGCTGGAGTTGGCAGCTGAAGGTCGGCTGATCAAATCTCTCTCTGGAGGTCAGCAGAGGAGGGTGTCGTTAGCTGCCGCCCTGGTGCATGAACCGGAGTTGCTGATACTGGATGAACCTACTGTTGGGCTGGACCCAGTTTTGAGAGAGAGGTAAGGTTTAGACTTAAAGTTTGAGTGAACACGATAGTCTTTAAAGAGAGGTAAGTTTAGGATACTATAGATAAACAATGCCTTTATATATATATATATATAGCACTAACGGCTAGTATTTGAAAATGAGCTGTCAAAACACGATTTATTCTCCCATTTTATGAATTTTAGCTTTGAACGTCAACTCCCTGACACCCATACTTAAAACTAACTAAGTGTTAAAGGTTCGCGTACCTAACTTTTTAATACTAGTATTTTATGATCTGTGATAAGAGTTTGGGTTAAAAATAATTGGTAAAAGTTATGCTTCTCAAAGGCTCTACCTGAAATTACTCAGGTAGGTTTGTCGTCACAGTGATAATTTTCGAACTAAACTAAGTGGTTGTTTTAGTACACATATAAAAACTACATTATTTAGATTTAGCATATTATTTAAAACTGCATTAGAGATACATAAAAATAGCATCAGGATGTGCATAAAAACACTTGACATTTGAATAATCTAGTACTTTGTCTTAAAATAGCAATTAAAAACACGTTATCTATTTTAATAATTCATCTATTATGTAAACAAATAAAATGCAGGTTAAATGTCATTTTCATAATTAAATTGTTTTACTAATGACCCTCCCCGGCTCGCGGATTACAGGTAGATAAGGTACTAAACATTTTTCTTTTAATTACAGATTAAAAAAATATAAGCCTATGTTCATAAGACAAAAAAAATGGATTCCAAATTCAATGGTAATAGAAGTTTAGAAGTTTCGGAGCCTATTCAATACAAACACAATAAAAACATAAATATACATGGTTTCTATAAAACAAATCTACAGTTGTTATTAAAATGTTCTTGAAAATGTAAATGTTTGTCAATGTTCAAATCAAACATCAAGGTCCGTCAATATATACACAGACGACCCTTTTCGGCACTCAGTCAGACTGTAAATACTGCTCGCATACAAATATTTGCCTTTACTCAACCTTCATCAATTTGCGAAGTATTAAACTTTTAACGACCTAGAACGAGTCAGGATTGTACGCGAAGGTTCCTTAGATTTGAACAATTCGTTAGGATTAGTTCCGTATGCATTTATGATAGGCATAAGGCAGACCTCCTACTAGGTGGACCGACAATCTGGTGAAGGTCGCGGGAAGAGCCTGGATGCGGGCAGCGCAGGACTGTTCATTGTGGAAAACCTTGGAGGAGGCCTTTGTCCAGCAGTGGACGTCATTCGGCTGAAACGAACGAACATTTATGATTGTCTAGCTAGGTCAGTAAAATCGACAAAAAACGTCCTACAATTACAAAATACTTAGTGCAGTAATTTCAGCACTAAGCCACCTTGCATACGTTATTCGTAAATAGGTACGATTATTTTACACCCCGATTAGAGCTAAATACACATAGCTTTTGCCCGCGGCTTCACCCGCGTGAAATTTAGTTTGTCACAGATCGTCATAAATAATAGCCTATATGTTATTCTGGGTCATAAACAACAATACTGTAAAGTTTCATCAAATCGGTTCAGTAGTTTTTGCGTAAAAGAGTAACAAACATGTTAACATTCAGACATACATACAGACTTTCGCATTTATAATATTAGTAAGATACAAAAATATAAATTAAAATAAATTCAGATACAGTTTTTACGGTTTATAAGTTTTTCCACCACCAAGATTTGGCACTTATCAACGTCACGCAAAGGAGTCCTGTTCTTAAGGAGTTCTTTACTAGTCTTTATATGTCTCTTACAGTTCAGACTAAATAACCTGTTGATAATGATGATGAATATGCCGCAGACAGAAACTATTGCTAAAGTACTAACGCCCGTATTCACAAACGATGCTTGCTTAAGTGAAGCAGCAAATCGAACGCACAACGTTGATAGAGCTCTGTGATTGGTTCGTGTGTCACCCTGTGCGTCCACGCACACTGTGAGACCTCATAGTGATGTTTGTGAATACGAGCGTAAATTATCTAGCAAAGTTACTACATAGATCGCGAGAATGAGTGATTGAAAACGAAGCAAAAATTCTAGATCTGGTACAGACAACCTGATGGCATATCAAGCTAAAAAATACTGCAGCGTCTTGTGTAATTGTAATAGGTTCGATTTTGCTATGAAACTGTACAGCTTGATGTGCTGTCAATTAAGTAGGTATACGTTGCAATCATTTGAGCAATTCTCGAGCAGTTTTTGCGCTTTTTTTCCTTTGATTGACTTGTTCACGTATTGATAAGAAGGCGACAGCCGCTGTTACATTGATTTAGTAACCTATTGAAATAAATGCAATAAAATTAATTACAGTATTGAGTTGTATTATAAATTTGCGCCTCAGAATTGCCAAAGTTAAGTGGCAGTAGGCGGGGCACATAGCTCGTAGAGTTAACGGCCGTTGGGGCAGAAAAGTTCTCGAGTGGCGACCGCGGGCCGGAAGACGTAGAGTAGGCAGGATCTTACTCGGTGGACCGACAATCTGGTGAAGGTTACGAGAAGCACAGGACCTGTAGTTGTGGAAATCCCAAAGGATTTCCATTTGGAAGCCTTTGTCCATCTTTGAACGTCTGTTAGTTAAATCAAACGAGAAAATGTACAAAAAGAGTGCTATACGTCATCTTTTGGTTCACATTTTACATCTTCAATGCTAAATGCCAAGTTGAATCATTTTATTGGAAACCCCCAAAGCCAAAATCCTTTCGTTTCAAACGAAGGCATATTATATAACCATTGCATGACAATGCCCATGCATTCCGACAATATACCCATTATATCTGGCATATTTCTACTGTCCGAGAGAATGGTTAATCTTCCAACAATTATGGTGGTTATTAGGACGGAACCCAGCTCGCAGTCGCAGGCGATGAGCTATCAGCTGACTCGGTTATTATTGCCATAGCCTGAATAGAACAGCTTCAAAAGTCTTCGGTGTCTATTCACATATGACTGCCACAGAATACCAGCGTTATACTCTATGTCCTAACCTAGAGCATAACACATGCTGAGTGGCTGCCATTTTGGTTCAAATTAAACAAACTTACACTGATGTTGTAGTGTAAGTATTTTGGACTGAATAAAAAAATCTTTCTTCTTTCTTTCCTTCAAACTTTTTGGCATAAAACCATAAGAATGGCAAAGTCCCAAGGGCGTTACAGACTCATAGCAAAAAAAAGTTTGGGAAGATCTAGTGAAAAAAATTCAAAGAAATTGTGCAATCAAATAGCATGCTGCTGTTGTGGGAAAATTTGGACCAGTGAAAAAAAAAATGTGCAATTAAATAGCACGCTGCTGTTGTTTATCACCTTGAAAATTGTATTAAAAGACATTTTGGCTATGATGGTACCGATAGAGTAGAATATGACCATTCCCATTCTTCCCGTGGAAAACGCAAAAGGCTACCAAGGGACAAATAGGTGAACATTCACAGCCTTCCCCAGTCAGCGTTGGGAGTGTACGCCAAAATCCTCCATTTACCATTGATTTTGATAGATTAGTGCCCGTTTTCACCATCAATCCCTAATTTTCAAGTGACCCCGAATGATGAAACCAAAATTCCTGTTATGTGTTACCATAGGGGTCACTTAAAAAATAGGGATTGATGATGAAAACGGGCATAGATCTCTTTTAGTGAAGACTGAAGACTGCTTCTGGCATTAGGTTACACTATTTTGCCAAGCTCTCAATAAAAGTGAAGTTTAGTGAAGTAACCGTTATATTTTGACTACGACACCGGTTTTCGCACAGCATCGATTGTTTTTACTCGTTTAAGTAAGCCAGTGTACCGTGTTAATGATGATTAATGGTAGGTACATGTTGATTGCTATAGATAGGTGGTGGATTTGTGACACTTTAGAGTTTTCTAATGCCATGAGAATTAAGTAACTATGTTTTGATATAATTACCTTATCCCTAAATTCCCCATAACATACTCCTTTTGCGTCTGGTAAAGAGAAGCAGGAGATTAGGGACAAAAATACAATTATCAGCCGACCCCCCTTGACCCCGGCGTGTCACACAGTATTTTTTTAAATATAAACAAAAATCACACATTGAAAAAGCACTATGACTCGAATGTTCTGGATTCGATTAATCAGGCATTTCACACTTTTTTTCAGTTTCATTAGTGCATACTTGAATAAACTTAATGAATTCTTAAATAGACTATCAATAATGTAATCTTCATTTTAATTAATTGATTTTTCTTAACATTTACTTAAGTAAACAAATTAATCTAACACAGTATTGCATGACTGAAACATGTCTCAATTAAAATAATAACAGAGAACAATAGTGAGTAAAGGTTTGCTATTAATTTTTAGCTAGATCGTGATGGTGATGCAATTTGCGAGATAGGTAATTATTATAGTAATAGAACAATAGGCGGCCACGACATTGTATTGGCGGAAGAAATATAAAACGTCTGTTGTGGTTTTATTCCAACGATAACATCCGAGGCAATGAAGTTGATGTAAAGGTATATTCACAACAGTATTTGGTACGTAACGCGAGCGGGACGTATCGAAGATTTGCCACAGAGTCGACTCGTCACAGAGAAAAGCATGTTTAAATTCGTCACACTTTATAATTGTTTTGCAATTAAGTATGGAATATTTTTTCAGTAATCTTATTTTAGATTATCCCATAAGTAAGTACATCTTAATAGGCTACAGAGAACGGGCAGCAGCGCTCTCTGAAAAATATCAATCTTTTAAACTGCGATCTCCAACCCGCCTGCCAAGCATCCCTTATGGCAAAACCAACCCTCCACTACAGTGGAGGAGGCTTATAATAATAGTCCAGCGGTGGACTGTAAAAGGCTGTTGATAATAATGGTGATGATATCTAAATTCTTAAAGTAAAGTAACTCAATAAGTAGAGATTCAACTTTATTTTATAAAATTTGAAATACAATAGCTCTTTTGTAACCATAGCGCATAAAAATGCAACATAATAAAGGAGGAACGATTTAATTTATTCCTTGCCACTTGTAAGCACAATATCATTTTCAGTGTGCAGGAGGAAGCTACTTAGGGTAATTTGATTCTTTTGTTACATATCAAGATCTTACCACCAGTCTGTCATCCCGCTTATATTTACTACTAACTACGTAACTATCTCACTAACTTTAACACATCCTGATATATGCAATCATAAACGAGAAAAACAGATAGGGACCCAAAATTCTAATTTTACTGTAGTGAACCAGTGGGTTTTGATATGAGTGCGTAACCACGGGCGTAACTCACAATTAGCAGCTTATTCTTTTTTTAATATGCAAGGAGTAGGACTGAAAAGATAATGGCGGCCACGAAAATACAATGTGGAAAGCCCTCAACTCGGCAGACTGACAATGCTAATAATAATAATAATAATAATAATAAAAACGTTTATTGCTTTTTATACATAAAAGGAATTACAAGAAAATTATTACATTATAAGCTTAAAATAACTTATGCTAAAAGAAAAAGCAAATGGAGGTGGCTCAGCATCTGCCGCCAAGGACTACCTGCCCTAGACAGCGCTGGTTTTCAGCCACCACCATTTCTCTTAAGGTGATGGTCGAGAAAATGGTCACGGGGGCTTCGAGAAAAAAAAAATGAGTAAAAAAAAATAAATAAACATTTAAACTGACTAAAAAATAGAAAAAGTACACTTTTTCTGCCTGTGTAGTGTAAGTGTGTAGTGTGTGTGTAGTGTGTGTGTGGTGTGTGTGTGTTTTTGTGTTTTGTACTGTATGCTACGTGAAATAATCTCTTAGGGGCAGTAGTTTCCAGTACCCTCGGCGAAGATCTTCTGCATCTATCTGTTTCTTAAGTAAGGCAGCTTTATATTTACTTTTGAAACCCTGAATGCTCATTTTTTGTTTCATAGGCGGGGGTAGATCGTTCCATATACTGGCTGCATAGAACTTGAAAGATCCTCTATAACGCGTAGAATTGTGTTTAGGTATTCTAAGTGAGTCTTGCAATACAGATCGCAGGCTCCTCTGTGTGTTGTTTTTAACCCAGGTAAGTTTTTCAAATAGGTACTCCGGTTTTTTATTCCAGATTACTCTGTGTACAGTGCAGGCAAAATGGAGTTCACTGCGAGCCTTCATATTAAGGATACCTTTCTTATTCAAGTAAGGAGTTATATATTCCCTCCATGGCACATTGTAGCAGAAACGAATACAGGCATTTTGTACGCGTTGAATCGCCTTTTCGGTCCGGGTATTAAGTTTGGGTCCGATCACCGCGCTGCAGTAATTAAAAGGAGAAAGGACAAGTACGTCAGCCAAAAGTAATCTCAATTCTTCACGTAAGTACGGTCTAATTTTGTATAATATCTTAAGTTTGAAAAAAGCATTTCTAATTTTACTGTTTACGTGATCTTCGTATTTTTGCTCCCCATCTAGGAGTAAACCCAAATTTCGCGCGGAGTTTACCCTCTGTAAGACGACATTATTGATGGAAATTTCTTCATTGCAATCTACAACTCTTTTTATTTGATTTTTTGTTCCCAAGATCAAGACCTGCGATTTATTAGGATTCAGTACTAAAGAATTTTTATTAGACCAGGTGTAAATATTTTGGAGATCCTCATTAATATTCCTTACAGCATCCCTAGTGTCTTTGCTATCAAAAGAGTAGTACAGCTGTGTGTCGTCCGCATATAAATGGTATTTACACGTTTTTATGCACTGTGGAAGGTCAGCCGTAAAAATTGTGAACAGAACAGGACTCAATATAGAGCCCTGCGGAACTCCTCGTACTATTTTTCCAGGAGACGAGAGTGACTTTTTGCCATCATTTCCGTAAGTAACTACTGTCTGTTCTCTGTTCACTAAAAAAGATTCGAACCACTTACATGCGCCAGTTGAGAAACCGTAATGATTTAGTTTTGCCAATAGAAGCTGTGGATGTAAACAATCAAATGCTCGTGTATAATCCAAGAGAATCAATATGCTACTCAATCCCCCATCTGAAGCCTCCGCGAGATCATCCGTCACTTGGAGTAAGGCTGTTTCAGTTCCGTGCCCTCGACGAAATCCAGACTGGAATTTAGGCACAATATCATTCCTGTCCAAATAGTTTACTACTTGTTTTAACACAACCCTCTCCAGTATTTTTGATAGAACCGGTAAAATTGATATAGGACGCAGGTCTTTCAGTTCATCTGCGGAGTCTTTTTTGGGTATAGGCCTAACTAGTGCTTTTTTCCATTGCGCGGGGAAGGTGTGGGTCTCTATAGATTTATTAATAATTGCTGTTATAACAGAAAGAGTTTTGTGCAGAGTTGACTTAATCATCTTTATGTTCAAACCATCCTGTCCTGACGAGTTTGTTGTAATACTGTTGATAATGTTAAACACTTCTGCTTCTGTTGTTGGCTCTAAGTTAAAGGTATTTTGTTGTTTAGGTTTCCCAATACTAGTCGAGACATCGTTCAAATCGACGTCTTGGCAAGTTGGTAGTGCAAGAAAATAATCACTGATTTTATTCGGATCATTTAAATGGTCAGGTATATTGTCCGCGTGCCTGTTGTTGAGAAGGGTGGTATTCTTTATATTTTTCCATAAAATATTAGGCTTTTTTAGATTATTATTTATGAACGAATTAAAATATGCTTTTTTTTCATGTTTAATTGCTGTCGTTGTATAGTTCTTTAAACTGCGGTAATAATTTTTAGGTTTTGTGAGATTTAACTAAAGCTTCGTCTCTTAAGGTCATCATAAATTTTATTGTATCGGTGATCCATGGTTTATGTTTATCTTTAATAATTATTTTCCGTATAGGTGCATGAAGGTCAAAGAGAGCTAATATATAGTCATTAAAAATAGCGACCATCTCATCGACAGTTTTTCCTTCCATAATAGATTGCCAAGGTATAGAGTCTAGGTCCCTATCAAAAATGGTTGGGATTATATTATGAAAAACTCGTTGATATGTTACTTGTTTAATGAATTTTGGTTTCTTTAGATCGAGATCTACCATAACAGTTGCGTGGTCACTTAGGCAGTTATTGTGTACTACTTTCAGATTTTTGCAGCGTGTCGAATCATCGGTAAGAACTACGTCTAGGGTGGTTTCTGTACTATCGGTTATCCTGGTTGGTTCATTGACTAGTTGGTCAAGGTTATGTTGGTTACAAAAGGAGAGTAATTCTTTGGTTTGTGAGGATTCTGGACGATTAACATTGATATTTAGGTCACTCAATATACAGATGTAGTCACACGGCGACATGATATTTAAAGATTCACTAAGAGAGTCTAAGGCGTCCCCAACACAAATGCTTTCTGGTCTGTAGGCTGTGCCCAGCGCCAGGGTTCCTCCTGGCAGCCGAACCTCAAGCCATAACTGTTCTAACAAGGACTGAGGGTGCTGTCGCACTTTAGTTATTATTCCTTGTCTTACGTAAAAACCAACCCCCCCGCCTGTTCTACCCCTACGAGCTCTATGTATAAACTTGTACCTAGGTATGACAGGCGCAATCGCTTCTTCGCCATCACGGATCCAGGTTTCATTTATAGCTAATATGTCTAACTTGTATTTTAAAATTGTAACTATTAGTTCATCTTGTCCCGTGTTCAGTGATCTTGCATTAAGTAGCCCCACTCTCAAACATTTAACTCTTTTATCATCCATTATAATCGGTAGCTATTTGCATACATTTTATACAAATTAAAGTGTTGACGAATCCGCCAAAAGTGTGTAAATTGTGTAAATGTGTAAGTAGTTTTGTGTGTGAGTATGAAAAAGTGTATATTACTAACTTAAACAGTGCACTATATTGGCTCCGTGCACGATTACAGCGCCAACTAGCGTCCACAACTTTGAGGGCTCTGTCACATTGACATTTAGGTCGTATATTTGTGAAAAATATCGAAATGAAAAAATTACAAATATTTTCGACTAATAAATTGTTGTGAATACCACGATTTGGGTGGAAAAAAGGTTTTGAAATAATTTTGGTCATTCAAATCAAATGAGGTAAGTCCAAAAATTGTGTTGAATTTTGATTGTGTTAGGGTTTGTTTACTTCATTTATAGTTGTAGTTTTACAGTAAAACAAAAAGAAAAAGCTACTTTAACGGTTTAATTATATAACAGTAAATATAATTAAATGTTCCTGTATCGCTAGTAATAAATTAAATATCGTTTTCAGATCGAAATTAGTATTGTTTTGAAGACCGGGTTTGTGAGTGTTACAATATCAAAATCCAACCACAAACCGTATTTAAAGGAAAGTTGTTGGTATTGGCTGGACAAGTCCGAGATGTAGAAGAATTAGGAACAAAACAAGGGCAGAGTTCAATAATTCACGCTCTCATCATAAGGCAAACATCTGTGCACAACAACTACTGTGACTCATTTTTGTACAACCACGTTGTATAGTCTAGTTATTTCCAAATTGTAAACGGCTATTAAACCAGTCCTATTGAAATACAGTCCACTCTTTTATTTAAGTTCCCAGTAGGACCCTTTTCATGTGATTAATTAATGATATTAAAATGTAATAAGTAGAATCGCTTTGCCATTGACAGATACATCTGATGACAGAGCTTACATTATTTCTACTTTTGACCACCATGAGCGCTGCGATCGATTATGTTTCCCCCACCTAGTACTTCGCACCCAGCGAATAGATAATTTTTATAAACAACTAAATGGAAAAAACAAAGATAATTTGAAAAATAAGAATTAAACAAATCAAGAGTCAGCCACAAAACGGAACACAACGCGAACATCAAATTGAAGGAAAAACCCTTTCTAGGTCCTCTTCTGACCGCAGTCTGTGGCGTGGCTTCCCATCTTCTTGGCGAACAAAAACGTTGCCCTCTCGCGTCCAAACATATTTGAATTTGCAGGCACGCGAGCGTTCCCGCGCTTTTTGAAATAGCTGCCGGTTATGTTTGGTAAGTCGCTCGTTGATGTAGCATAGGTGCGCTGAACTTGCCCCCGGCAGGCCCTCGGTTGTGACATTGCGCCGTACCCGTGCAGCACGAAGCAGAGCGTCGCGGGTGGCGCGGCGGGTAAGGCGCACGGCTAGGGGACGAGGGCGGGTCGGGCCGCCGCCCTGTGCTGCGGGGCGCGGAGGGCCAGCCCTTTCCGCGCTTACTACGTCTTTTTCATCGATGTCGACTCCGATCTTCTTTGCGAGCGTAATTACGATGTGGGTGCAGTTCTCATTAGGTGTTTCTGGGCAGCCAGCAATCTCCACGTCGTTCAATAAAAGGGCTTGGTCTCGGTCATGAATTTCCGCTTGAAGCCCAGCTATTGTTTTCTCGAAAGACGTAATGTTTGGGTGCTCATTTGACCGGTTTTCTAATTCATACACTCTGGCTTCCAGCTTCTCGATACGACTGTTTTGCGTTCTAATAGTGTCAGTGAGCTCTGTGATCGCCGCACGCAAGCTGTCCACCTGACTGCAGATCAGGCCATTCATATATTGTTTTAATTCTGTGACCATATCATCCTGCTTCGTATTTTGAGTAGAGGTTTCTGGGCTCGAACAGTCCTGCTCACAGAATGAAGTCTCATGTGTTGGTTTCGAGATTTGCCTACGATGTGTAATATTCATATCTTGTGTGGGTGACGGGGCCGAATCCTCCATGCTACCACTTGAAGCAGATGTACGAATTGGTGTGTTTATATTACCCGTCTTGGGCTTTTTGCTCATGCATTCCGGGCAACTCCACTGGTCTTTTTTTTTCATTATATTAAACAGCTTGTATGAGACATTTGCACATTCTAAGTCATATGTTGATTTACAAGTCATGCATCGCAAGAATTCCCTTTTGTGCAGCTGTCTTTGGCAGCCCGAGCATTTATTCGGTACACTCATTTTCAATGTTTACCAAAACAGTTCCTTAGTTAGCATGCAAGAGTTAGTTAATGAAGTGACATATAACGCATTCTGTTGACGACTCAAGGTACTAAAATGGCCCTTGTTTTTCCTGACAATCCTCCGTGTAAAGCAGCCTTCTCGTCTTGCAAGAAGCTTCCAATTGTAAACAATAGATGGCGTTGAATGTTCACAGAATGATTTAATTACGGGCACTGAGTCAGTATTGAGGTTATAAATATATTCACTTCCAAAAATAATAAACAGTTCAAGCACTAAATAGATTTCGAATCATCAGTCTGTAGTATATCGTCGGTTTATATGATTATTTCGCATGTCCAGTAAATAACTTGTCGTAATATTTGCACAGATAATCCGGCACAATCAGTCACTAATTTCACTGTTTATACGGCAAAGTCAGACAAAACTCCATGTAATACACAATGTCCGTAGCCCACTGCACTCCAGCACTACTTTAAACTAACGAATAAGTCACTTTATACTAGAAAAATAAATAAATTTTACTCCATCCCATGTTTGTTTACGCGCAGCAGCGCCCCCTTCCTTGCTAGATGCCTCGACCGCGGGTAGGGCACAGCAGGATCTTTGACTTACTTGACTTATGGTCCTTTGTCCCCTAGATGGGGCAGAGGGCGTCCACAACAGTCCTCCATCGCGTTCGGTCTTGAGCTAAGTATGTGTTTGATCTCGCTCCAAGTCTTGCCGATCTTCTTCGCCTCGTCTGCCACAGTGCGCCGCCAAGTATGCTTGGGGCGACCACGTTTGTAGGTCGGGTCGGGCAGGATCGGTCTTGTAGAAAACCTTGGAGGTCTTGGTCCAGCAGTGGACTTCCTTTGGGAAATGGCTATTATTGTGCTAGAAGTAACATGTTAAACCAAAGTATACTCGTACTTAGAACCAAAAAATACATTTTCTTACGGCCATAGCCTCTCTATTTAGCAATCGTCCCACGTCACAACAACATCGTACAATGATTCACTTTTCCTGTCAATCGATTGTTAATTACATAGCTTTCATTATCAACTCAATCAACTTTATCTGTTCCTTATATCTCTGTGTTTAAAGTTCAAAATGCTATAATTTAGAACATGCGCACGATTCGGGATACCTTCGAAGCAATGACATTTGGTTCGAGGGGAGAATGCTCAATTAGTTTGCATATTAAGTTGTTGTGCATTTGTTGGAGAACTTTCTGGAAATTATGCTCTATAAATAGGTTGATTATGGCTTTTTTGAAATGGAAAATACTATGTCAGTAATTATGGTGTCGCTAAATGGGAGTCCATAGCATATAAATCGCTTGAGTTGACGCAAAGTAATTTATCAATGAAAAGTAATGCGTGCCTATTTATTTAATTCATTGACCGAAATACCTACAAAAACGGGTTAGACATTCTTTTGCGACAAAGTCAATTCGTCGCACATTTTTAAGTTTCATATTAATATTGAAAGTAAATTTTTAACGGGATTATTCCCACCTCTCGTTCCCACCGCTGCAACTCCTGTGTAGCCGGGATCTACAGCTTGGCCGCCAATAAAGATCCTACTAGTGAAGTTTAAGTTTGTCCCGGGGGAAAGTTATCATTAGATCCGCAACAAAATAAATTAACGCTAATTTGACACGAGAAATTTAAAAATTGTGACGAATTACCCTGTGACAAGTCGACTCTGTTGCAAATCATCAAAATCTCCAAAAACAAATAGAAAAAGATTTCCGGTTCACCTTAATAACAGCTATTAAATAATTACGTCAGCAAATTAGTTAAAAAAGTTAGCGATAAACTGTCCGTCATTAACTGAACACAATTCTCATTATAGTAGTTTGTACGTATTTATGTATTTATTTACCCATTAGTCACGCGATGCTGATCAAGAACATGTTATTACTTATTTGACAGCACTCTGTTTGTAAGAAAAAAGTTAATTAATAAAAAAGTCTAATCGTTTTCTTGTTATTTTTATTATTTTTACTTCGAAATCACGTGAACCATTTTGTCGTTGCATTTATTATACATTACATAGATCCTCCTACGTATTTTTTAAATGCGAAGGAAGTGAAAGAAAATTAAGAAAATATTACTTGTTGACTTTTTTTTTCTTCGTTCGTTCGTTTCAGCCGAAAGACGTCCACTGCTGGACAAAGGCCTCTCCCCCAAGGATTTCCACAAAGACGGGTCCTGTGCCGCTCGCATCCAGGCACCTCCCGCGACCTTCACCAGATCGTCGGTCCACCTAGTGGGAGGCCTGCCCACACTACGTCTTCCGGCTCGTGGTCCCCACTCAAGAACTTTCCTGCCCCAGCGGCCATCAGCTCTCCGAGCCATGTGCCCCGCCCACTGCCACTTAATTTTAGCGATTCTGCAGGCTATGTCAGTCACTCAGGTTCTCCTACGGATCTCCTCATTTCTGATTCGATCACGCAGGAAAACTCCGAGCCTAGCATTTTTTTCTTAAATAAAGATTAAATTTTGTATTAAATAGTATTTCTGTGATAGACAGAAAACGCAGGCTACCCGAAGCAACTACTTGGGAAACCATTATGAAATAGCGCTTTGACAACTCAAAAAAGTTTATAGGAGTGTCAGCTAGCCAAGTAAATAGACAGTAATTTGGTTAATACTTAAACCTGATATTTCTGTACGGTGTCGTAACAAAATGCTTTATTTTCCAGGATATGGGAGTTCCTCGCAGAGCTCGCGCGAGGCGGCACCACAGTCATCATAACCACACATTACATTGACGAAACGAAACAAGCACACAAGGTAATTTGTAGCTTATAACGATAAATTTTGGCGCTTATACTGGTACGTTAAGGTGCATAGTTTACTGAAAAAAATAAGGACATGTCTTTGACATGTAAAAATAACAAAAGTGAAAACTTAATTCAACCAAAGTTACTGGCAGTTTACACGTCTTCTGATTTAAAAAAGATTGCTAGTGATGACAACGCACAATACAAAAAAAAATCTTGGGTTTGAATTTGGAATGTCAAAATATTGACAGCGATTTTGTTTTTATTGACTTGGCGTGTTCTATCTGTGAAATACTAGCCACACACAGACATGATGTTTGTTAGTCTCCTTGCAGAAAGAAATAAAAACGCACCAAGAAGGTTTTGATTACCTCAATGCTAGATTTGCCGCCAATTTCGTCAATGTCGCGATTAGTTTTGTAGCTGTAATTGATTTATAATAAAGATTACTGGCGATTGCATCTGATAGCTAGTCTGTTGCATGGTTGCACTTAAGTAGCTGTTGAAACTCATTGATATTCAATAACCACAGCCATGAAGCGATTGCGAGTGTTGCTATTGTGGGGTATCATTATTAGATGATTAGCTATTTCATACAACAGACATTGAAACATTAATATCTTATTTAAATGATTTTTTTCCTAAACTTCATACTTGCCTAATTTTGGCGTCTTCGCCGTTTTTGGCAGTTACTTCCAAATGTGACGTTAATGCCAAGTAAATTCACCGATTTTGAGTTTATGTTTCAGAAATAAAAATATAAATATTACTACTTGGTACAATGATGTCAATAATATGTCATGTCAGTTTTATTTATATTGACCCGACGACACGACTAATAATTTGAACCTAGGCCTTGCAGAGTTAAGTAAGTACGTCACTACGCCGAACGATAGAAGTTTCCATTTTTGTTCTAAAGATTGAATCTTTCAGAAGCCATTTCTTGAGCATCTACTTTTCAAGAATCCACGGCAAGACAATAGGTCCGCTGGCAGAGGGCCAGTCTTGGCCCAACCAGCCCTAATACAGGTTACAATGCGCCTGCGACCATTTGACGTCACACCCTCGTTTTGGCTACCCAAAGCTAAGCATTGTAGATTTGCTGATTGGGAAAATCCCACTGCTTAGGGACTCAACCTTGAGTTGTAATCAAATCAGGGGCGTAGCTACCGCCGTATCAGCCGTATCAATAATACGGGGCCCCCAGAGCCGGACTTTTTAGGATTTTGATTTAAATATAAAGGGTCAAATGACCTCTTCTCATCCCTAATGATCGAATGACCTTTTTTAGATGGGGACCTAACAATTTTGAGTACAGGGCCCGTTTAAGGTAAGGTGTACCTACGCTACGCCCCGTGCGCCACTGAATTAATTGATCGGAAAAGATAATCACCTGATAAGTCCCTTTAATTGCTAACCCATTTTTCAGAGGAGATCCTTTAACTGATTTAAGTAACTCATTATTAAATTTGAAGTTTTAAAACCTTTCAGTCATAAATCTCCCGCAGGTACTCCCGTATCGCTCCCATACCTCAAGCACTAAGTTAAGCGCTAGTCAGACAACTTCAAGTCTTACTAATCAAAATCTATTTGCAACAGTCTTTTCAAGGCCCCGGTGCCGCGGTGATTGGTCTCGGCATTTGGCAACGATTTGCCAAATAACAGTCCGCTACTGTCACTTTTTGGTCGTTTTGGTGATGCACTAGATACTTACTCGCATTCATAATAGTAAATACTGTTTATTTTCCTTTTCGATGTCTGAAATTTAGGTCAAATTCTCTAGCGAAACGATAACAGAACTTGAAAGATAGTGCCCAATTAAAGACAATTTTATAAATGATCTGCCAGTAACCGATATTAACCTTTTTTTTTTCAATTAAATTACATTAAATTGCATACCTATCTACCCTGCGGGGACAGGGTAAGTTATGTGAGACCCGGTACTGCATCGATCGCCTTGGTGGCTTAAAGAACTATGGGAATCCGGACAAAGCCTTCAACTACCACAGTGACTCATATTATCCTAGCGCAAGATAGCAATGTTACCGTACTTCTTGGAATGGGAATAAGTAATACTTCAATCCTCTCACACATCTACGACTCGAGTACAGGCTTATTTCGGCCGATAGTTAAGTCGGGATATCAGCATGAATATGTATGAAAGTGCGTACATTAGGTACACCGATTTGGTATCGGCCGATTCTTCATACAAATTAGAAGCCGCCGACGAAGCTATTGACCGATGAAAATTCTATACTTAGTCTGCGGGGGCTCTTAAAGTAAAAAGAAAGCCTATGAAAGTCTGTACTGTGACCCTTAGACTAAAAATAAGCTGACAATAAGTGACTGAGTTTCTTGCGCTGCTTCTTCTCAGCATTGGCCCATTTATTGTCCCGAAGCAGTGGTAGGGTTAATATTGGGACGTGTAAAAGTGCTTTATAGAAGCCTATTTGCAAAAATAAAATGGGTTTTTGAGTTTTATTGAATTCTCTCTTAAAGTTCTTCTTTTCTCTAGATCGGTCTACTCCGAGACGGGCAACTCCTGGCCGAAGACTCCCCTGAAGAACTGCTCCGGAAATTCGACTGCGACACGCTTGAAGACGCCTTCTTAAAGCTGGCCCTTCGCCAACATGAAATGCCTAGAAGAAGGCCCAGTAAGTATTTTGCAAGGAAATCTAATAAATGACTAAAAATGTCAGTTTGCAATCGCACTATAACGCCCGTATTCATAAACATTACTATGAGGTCTTACAGTGCGCACGGACGCACAGGGTGACCCACGAACCAATCACAGAGCTTCGCGCTCATTCAACGCTGTGCATACGATTTGCATCGTTTGTGAATACGGGCGTAAATCTGATAGGGAGTAACCAGCAATTCAACAATGGCGACCTTTCTTTCTTAAAATGTCCGTGAGTTACTTTCCGAAAAGGACTCATTTTCCTCATTACATCGAAGTAATCTTCCGCAGCCCTCACAGCGTCTCCCGACGTCATCCCGGACGGGATTCCCAGCGTTGTGGACAGCCGGTACGAGTCGCGGGAGGACTTTAATGTGGTCACCAGCAGTACCGATGTAAGTATACTACTTAAGTATTAACCTACTGTGAAAAATTATCCTCCGACTCCTAAGCGTTCAGGAGATTTTCCTGCCATTATAAGATCATTGACATGAGATCCAAAGTCCTATACTAAACCTTCTTCGATGTAACAAATACTTCTAAAAGCGTGTCAAATTGGTTCGGCCAAACGCGAGATAATCGTAAAAAAACAGTTTTTCGATAACTCGCCCTGTGAGAAACTGGCTCACGAGCGAGATGTCTACTATTCTATGGGTATCATTAGGAGTCTATAGTCATCCACTTTTATACCTAAGTTTCATACTTACATTGAAAGTTAAATGTCATGAGAACTGTGACGAATTTCCACAGTATTTTCCTATGAAGAGTCGGCTCCAGGTATCTGCTATACCTACATCTGCCCTAATTTCAGATCATAGAATATGATCTGAGGCCCTAATATTGGATTTTTTCATTGTATTCAATATTACTTTATTTTTACAGGTGTTAACAACAAAAGAGAAACCAAAAGACTGTAGAGGCAGATCGAAGGCGAGGTATAAGGCAGTATTTATTAAGAGCATACAACAGTTCTCCCGGCATCCAGGGTAAGTGTTGTCATAAATTTTAACAGATAATCGAACATTTCATAAGGTAGGTAATTATGGAAATCATTGGGGGAGTCTATGTTCAGCTGTGGACGTCTTATGGCTGAAACGATGATGACGATGATAAACCAACATTTTTATAACAGCATCAGGACCGTTTCCCAACAAAGTGGAGACGAGTGGCTTATTGGGAGAATTATTTCCACAAGCGGAGTGGAGAAGTGCTTTAACCGTTTTCAATAAAGCTGAGCGAAGACGAGACGTGTACCTTGTTATCAAAAATCTATTGATTGTTTTAACGTCTCGCATCATTTTAGCCTCGTTTCAGCTTTGGTGACTCTTTCAGCTTTGGTCAAACTTACTTCTCTGTATGGAAGGAGGACATACCGAAAGAATTCGCGCGGCTAAAGCTGCGAACAAAATTTAGTAAAAAAAACACGTCCCAAATCGCTTCCTAAACAATGCGATATTGACCCAGAATGTTGGCTGAATTTAACAAAATGTTATTCTTCCAGAGGGCTGGTGTTCTCCATCCTGTTCCCCATCATCCAGATCGTGGCGTTCTTCTCTGCCATTGGCCATAACCCACGTGGATTACAGCTAGCCGTAGTGAATGAAGAAACCGCCTTCTCACCGTGTAAGTAACCTAACTAAACGTTCTATATATATACTAAGTATACCAATACTTAGTAGGTAGCTTATAATAGCAAAAAAGGGACAGGCTTCCTACTCGGCGGCTGCAGACCCTCCCGCCTTTGACCAGCAGTGGACGTCATGAGGCTGAAATGTGACTTATCTAATCGTCATTATCACCAGATCATTATTTTAGTCTCCACTGCAGGAACGAGTGCAAGACCCTCTCTTATTTAAGCTAATGTAAGCCAAATCCTTGACCAACACTGGACCGAGACGGATTATTTCACCCTCTCTTTCAAGTCGAAGAGAGAGGGCAATAGGGTTTCTGATTTCTCGACCTATTTTTTTTCTCGAGTTTCGGGAATTCTCGAGGCGAAAGTCTCGAGTTTTCTCGGGTCTCGAGTCTTTCAATTAAAACTGTTGAAATCGGTTGAAATTTAATAAAAACACAGGTTTTTTAATCTAATATACCTACTTTAATGCACAACAATCAATATTAGAATTTAGTACCACTTATTTTGGTAAGGAAACAAACAAAAAATGAAATCTTCTTTCATAATTAATATTAACTAATAATCATAACTTAGTTATTAACTAAAGGAACAAAAGTCATACGGTCGCGTGTACTTTAAGGATAAATAACAATAAAAAATCTGGAGCTACAATTGAATCACTTGTTTTCCAAAGGACACAAGTCCAAATAGCAAAATTACGATAAATAGTTTTTTTTTTACAAATAAAAAAACACTTTTTAATAATTTTTTAAATTTCTTTAGGATAACGACTTGAATAAACTTTACGAGGAGGCACGAGTACCTAACCTAACAGACAGTTAATAAATTTTTCGGTCTTTAAATCAGTCAGAGTTAAACATACATAATAAATAGGTATAGCATACTCGTAGGTAAACATGATTACTTAGTTTCGATTGAGATCATTCATCAGTTAAAAAAGGAAGACTAGGCCAGTCTAAAAGCAACGCTAACCTATTAAATAATTAAAAACTTACTTTTGTCTAAGAAAACAGGCTTTCAAGAGTATTAAAGCTTCAAAATCGAAACTCGAGAATTCTCGAGCTCCGGTAATTTTTTTCTCGTCTCGAATGAAGCCAAATTTCTCGAGTTTTCTCGAGTTCGAGAAGGCTCGAGCAGAAACCCTAGAGGGCAATTTGTCACGGCACAGCACAGGCATTCACCAGGTACCTGATCTGAACTATCTTCTATTGTTTATATTTGTATTTACAGATGGTCACGATATATGCAGAAATAGCAGCTTACGGCCAATAGTCAGGATAGAGGAAGAAGACACGTGCGAGCAGTACATGCTCAGTTGTTGGTTCTTAGAAGAAATGGAGAAGAAAGAATTGTATCAGGTAAGTACCTGACACCGCACACAACAGTCAATTGACACACTTTTGAGCTGCCACAGATTTCAAAACCTACCTACTTACCTACTAAAAATCGAATACTATGGCTCTTTTAAATCAGACATTTTGAGCCACACGTGAGTCGTCCGTTTCCAGGACCCCACACAGAGAATTTGGTAATAAGAGCTGGTTCAGGTAACGCGTTTTTACTTGCGGGAGCGGCAAAACGCGCGTGTGGACAGAATGTATGAATCTTTAGTAACTACCTCACAAATTCACAATGTCGTGATTAGAAACGAGCGAAAAAAAACGCGCCATCTGGAGTCTGGACCAGCTCTTAGTGTGCGGCGTTGCAAAAGTACGACTAACGTCCTGCTCCAAGTGCCTAATTTGAAGGAGTCCTAAGTATTGCAGCAAACTGATTACCAACTAGATTTTCTGGGCTAGTTTTTTAAGAAGTCATGATTGGCTAATAGTGTTAGTCAAGTACCGAACAGCAACATGTTATTAAATTATTAAATAACCGTTCCCTAAACTTCGTTCCTAGATTCCATACGAAACCACAGAAGAGGCCAAAGCAGCGGTAGCCAGCGGCGCGCTGTACGGGGCGCTGTACTTCCACCGCAACTTCAGCGACGCGCTCGCGGCGCGCGTGCGGGAAGGGGAAGTCCCTGATGACGTGGTGGACGACAGCAGCATTAGCGTCTGGGTCGACGTCAGCAGTAAGTTATACCCTCATAAAGTCACCTACAAGTTTACTTAGGATGACGTCAGCAGTGTTTGAGCTGACGTCAGAAGTGTCGCAGTGACTGGGATGACGTCGTTAGTGTCTGGACTGACCTCAGCAGTATCTAGGTTGTCGTAGCTGTGTCTGAGCTAGCAGTAAGTCTCTCAAATCTGCTCCAATATGACGTCAGCAGCGTCTGGATTATCACCACCAGTAAGTGTCTAAAGCCTTCCATTAGTCTGCTTAAGATGACGTCATCAGTATCTGGGATGACGTCATCAAATCTGTATTTCCACCGCAACTTCAGCGACGCGCTCGCGGCGCGTCATCAGGGACTTCCCTGATGACGTGGTAGACGACAGCAGCATCAGCGTCTGGGTCGACGTCAGCAGTAAGTGATACCCTCATAAAGTCACCTACAAGTCTACTTAAGATGACGTCAGCAGTGTGTGAGCTGACGTGAGCAGTGTCGCAGTGACTAGGATAACGTACTCGTTAGTGTCTGGACTGACCTCAGCAGTATCTAGGTTGTCGTAGCTGTGTCTGAGTTAGCAGTAAGTCTCTCAAATCTGCTCTAATATGACGTCAGCAGCGTCTGGATTATCACCACCAGTAAGTGTCTAAAGCCTTTCATCAGTGTCCCTAAGATGACGTCAGCAGTCTGGCTTGACGTCAGCCAGTATCTTGGCTGACATCAACAGTGTCTGAGATGACTTTACCAGTGTCTGAGATGACGTTATCAGTGTCTGAGATGACGTTATCAGTGTCTGAGTTGACGTTAGCAGTGTCATAAGTCAGCTACAAGTCTCTAAGATGACGTCAAAAGTGTCTGGCTTATTACCACTGTTAGTGTCTAAAGCCTTCCATCAGTCTGCCTAAGATGACGTCATCAGTATCTGGGATGACGTCATCAAAGCTAGCGGCGCGCTGTACAGAGCGCTGTATTTCCACCGCAACTAGGTTGAGTTGGAGTTTTGGTATCTAAGTACCTAATAATGCCTTCAGAAAAAAAACTAAAAATTGTATTTATTTCCAGATCACCAAATAACCAACTTCATAAAGAGTCAGCTGCACAAAACGTACAGCAGTTTCACGAAGCGAACGATGCGGGCTTGCGGAAGGAACGAGGACTTGGCTCAGGTTAGTAATACTGTAAAATTCTAAGCTTGTTATTATGTCCCAGTTAATTGCGGTCCCAGTTGACGGAAGCCTCATGTGCGAGGATTCCGTCAACTGGGACCGCAATTAACTGGGACCGCGGTCCCAGTCGCCGGATGCGTAAAAATTAAATAATTTTCTTCCGGCGACTGGGACCACTCATGGATTTTAGTACTGTACCGATTTTGGATTAAATAATATTTTCTTTTAAGTTATCTATGAGTGGTCCCAGTCGCCGGAAGAAAATTATTTAATTTTTACGCATCCGGCGACTGGGACCGCGGTCCCAGTTAATTGCGGTCCCAGTTGACGGAAGCCTCACTGTGCAATATTCACTTATTTATTTATTACTTACATATCTATTTTACATAAGTAATACTACATTATTTCTATCCATTCAATGATATTATGTAATATCATTGTATCCATTATATTTATCTATGTAAAGTTTCAGATTACTTACAACCTGAATTCACATTGTACATACGAAAAAGGTAACACGTCATTATATAAAATACATACATTAAATTGTTATTTTCAGCAATCAACATTCATGTATTTATGTTCAACATAAAACTTATTGACTGTAGGTATCTAATTAACCTAAGTATTTAAAATTATTAAACACAAGCACTTTTCATGGTTTATTCTTTAAATTCTTAAACTGTTGCTGTTTTTATTGTTTATTGGAGTCATCGATTTAATTGAAGTATTTAACTTCATAGCAACATTGGTATTATAAATTAAATTATGTGGTATTGAATATTTTGTGGGAGTAACTTCAAATTTTTTCAAAGTAAAAATTCAGGCCAAACGCCTTCTCCATTTCTGTCATTCATAAGGAAATTCATTAAAGAAACCATCCATTCATATCTGTGATAGAAACAGTATCACGAACCTCTCATCCCAAACAGAGGTGATACTTAATGTTTGAAAACAATTTGGGACGTGTAAAAGCGCTCTTCAAAAACTTACTGAGAGTCTTAAAGAAACATTCACGTTCAAAGTTACTAGCTGTTGCAATGTTTAAAGATTATGTGGTTTTTATTGGCGGTCAAGCTGTAGATCCTGGCTACACAGGAGTTGCAGCGGTGGGAATAGTCCAGTTAGCTGATGCAATGTACCTCAATGGATCATTTCAGATGCCGGTCCGCTTCCAAGACCCGGTGTACGGCAAAATGGACACTCAAATGGTGTGGTTCATGGCTCCGGGGATCATGATCACGTGAGTAGCCTACAGTTATTATTTTTAACTATGGATTTGTGCAGCTTACACAGTCATTTTGCTAGTGTCAATTAAAAGAGGTAACTTCTATCAGGAGACAGTTCCAGCTACCCATTTCCGGTCATGTCGTCTCGTTATATGGTAAAGAATCACCATTACATTTGATGAGAGCTAGAGAAAAATCGGAAATGGGTAATAAAACATTCTATAAAATACCTATTTGAAACAAAACTGCTAAACATAACGTCTAACTTTTCCGTCAAGAAGCCACTGAACATAAAAAACTTGTGATGAATGTTTTCCAAGTCCCCTCGAAACGCTAGGTCGCACACATCGCAATAACCCAAAGATTCGCGCGATAAGTCTCGCCAAGTAAGTAGGTATTGGCTTTTTGCATAGTCACAAGAACTTAGTTCTGCTGTCGCCCGAATATTATCGTGATATAATTTGGCCCAAGGGTAATTGATGTCTTTGTTTGTACAGTTTGTTTTATTATCTTCTTTCTGCCGGCTATGATGACGTAGACTTTAAGGTACCATGATAATCGCCACTTATATCCTATTCTAAATCCCGGTCTGTGAGCACGTAGAATTTTGTCCAATGACCCCAAGCTACCCATCCTTATCGCTCGCGCGTAATTATATTGCTGTCGCGACTGTGCGACGGACGCCCGCAGTGAGTGTGCGAGCGCGACAGCAACATAATTACGCGCGAGCGATAAGGATGGGTAGCTTGGGGTCATTGGACAAAATTCTACGTGCTTGCAGACCAGACTATACGAAAGTTTGGATGTCTGGATCTCTGGATGTTTGTTACTCTTTCACGCAAAAACTACTGAACGAATTTTGATTAAACTTTACAATATTACTGTGTAACCCAGAATAACATATAGGCTATTATTTATGACGATCTGTGACAAACAAAATTTCAAGCGGGTGAAGCCGTGGGCAAAAGCTAGTAAAGGATATTCGCTTACATTATATCTGTATTTGCAGCATAATCTTCTTCCTGCCCGCGGTGGTGACGTCGACGCTGCTGATCGGCGACCGGCTGGAGGGCGTGTGGGAGCGCAGCGCGGTGGCTGGAGTCAAGCCTAAGGAGATGCTGAACGTGCATATAGCGCTGCAAGCCGCCATCATTGTGCTGCAGGTGCGTAGAACACAACAGGCTACGGGACAGTCCTGGATCTGTCAATAGGCGGTATAGGCCGCGGCCTAGGGGCGGCAGATTTCAGATGACGCTTACTCGATTTCAGAAGATAAAAGTTAAATAAAGATCCAACCCCACCCTAGCCTACGGGCGGCAAAACTGTAAATCCGCCACTGCTACTGGACTATTCCCAACTCCCGAATCCTTCCTAACGGATTATTCCGTCAAGCCCAAGATGCTGAATGTGCATAATTATAGCGCTGCAGGCTGCCATCGTTGTGCTGCAGGTGCGTAGAACACAACAGGCTACGGGACTCTTCATCATCATCATCATCATCTCAGCCACAGGACGTCCACTGCTGAACATAGGCCTCCCCCAATGCTTTCCATGTTTCCCGGTTGGTAGCGGCCGGCGTCCAACGCCTTCCTGCTACCTTTATGATGTCGTCGGTCCACTTTATGGGTGGACGTCTCACGCTGCCTTTTCCGATACGCGGCCTCGACTCCAGAATATTGCTACCCCATCGGCCGTCAGTTCTGCGTACTATGTGCCCTGCCCATTGCCACTTCGGCTTGCTAATCCGTCAGGCTATGTCAGCGACTTTAGTTCATTTACGGATCTCATTTCTGATTCGATCTCGTAAAGAAACACCGAGCATAGCCCTCTCCATAGCACCTACTACTTACATTTAGATACTACCAATCAGAACGGGACTATTCCCAACTCCCGAATCCTTCCTACCTTCCGACCGGATTATTCCGTCAAGCCCAAGATGCTGAACGTGCATAATTATAGCGCTGCAAGCCGCCATCATTGTGCTTCAGGTGCGTAGAACACAACAGGCTGCGGGACTCTTCCAAACATCCCACCTCCCGTTCCTACCAATGTCCTTTACTAAAACTTCTCAGCACCAGCCCATAATATGTTGTCCCGAAGTGGTGATAGGGCAAGCTATATTTGGGACGTGAATAAGCACCCTGAAAAGGTACTAAGCACTGAATAAAAGCTTTGACTGACTTTGAAAAGCTTCATCAGAAGTCACCCAAAGGGTGATGGAGGGTTCTGTTTCCGGAGTTTCATTTCGACATTGGGCAGACCACATTATCTCTTAGATGGTCGTTGAGGCAGAAACTCTCGACTGGCGACCACAGATTGGAAGAGGAGTCAATTTGAAGAGAATCAACCCAATCAGTGGACCAACGATCTGGTGAAGTCGTGGAAACCTAATAGTTCAACCATTTCATTTCTTTTCCAAATCCAATTGCTAGGAATCTGCAAAGTCTGAACTGCGTATTCATGTTTTTAAAAATGCGAAATATCAATTTAACAAAATTTGAGGCCCTGTAATGTAATACAAATTTTGATTAATTAACAGCTTTTTATCTTACGATAATGGTCCTTCCAGACGGCAGAGATGATGGCTCTCTCATTCCTCGGCTACGGCATGCCTTCCGAGGGTTCGTTGATAACGTGCGGCCTGCTGCTGTTCCTGCAAGGACTCTGCGGGATGTGCTATGGATTCCTGCTCTCGATATACTGCTCCAGTTACACCATGTCGTTCTTCGTGGCCACTGGAAGCTTCTACCCCATGATTCTTTTGTGCGGTGAGTGTTCTATACAATTATGGTTTTTTTTATCCACAACGAGGAAGCTGTTGGTCTGTATCTCACCTGATGGTAAGCGATGGTGGAAGCGAGCTTCACCCGGAATCCTCAACCACGGAGGAACTGGCTATCTCACCTCTAACTGCCGGAACACAACAATTCTGTTAACATTGTTATTATGGCGTCAGACTTAGGCTTAGGTAAGATGGTGGTAGCTAGCCAGGCGGTCTTAGAACAAGTCCTACCGCCAACCAAACCGAATAGAAAAATCTGCCCCCACTGAGGACCCGGGACCTCTGCATCTGAAGCAGGCGGTCTTACCACTAGAACACAGGTGCGGTTAAATTAGAAGTTGGTCTTACTTTTATTAGGTCATTAGTTTGAAGGAAACCCTCCTCGACTTTTACAGTTTCACGAGTTTCAACCAGTAATTTCCCATTTTAGAGAGGCCTAAATCTACAATAATAATAAAGAGGAAAGATTTGAATAATAATATATTTGTATTGAATAGGCTTCGAAACTATGCTGAACCGATTTAAAAAAATGTTTTACCATTAGAACATAATTTCAGATGAACATAGACATTTCACAACACGGTAAAAAGTTCAAGTCAGCTAGTTTCCTTATATTTTGTAGGTATTCTTATATTCTTCTTGATTCTATTCTTATTTACTCTTCTATCCGCAGGAATCCTCTGGCCTCTAGAGGGCATGTCGACCGGCCTCCGCATCATCGCTCTCATGCTGCCCTTCACGATTCCCTCCAAGTCCCTCCGAGACATAATGGAGCGAGGGTCCTCTTTCTTGGAGCCGTCGGTCTACCAAGGATTCCTGGTGACCCTGGTCTGGATCGCGGTCACTTTAGGCCTCTGTTTCTTGAGGCTAAAGTTGAAAAAGACGTAGGATTTTTTTGAGACAGTTGGAATGTAGTACTGATATGCCAATGTTGTGTTTTGATGATTCAAGCAAAACTTTTGAATTACTTGTGGTGTGCACATAATATAAACACATTTGTGAGCAAATCGATTTCATGCGGTAAGAAATTATTGCGAGAAAAATCTCCATAACTATCGACACAACATAAAATTGGCTCGACAACACACAATGTGTCTGGGTGTGACAGACACGCGGCAAAAATCTTGGCCAGAACTTAAGCATAGACTTGGAACTTGAGGATAGTTCTACCAAGACCTAAAGAAAACGTGTGCGTATGGATTGAGTGAGCACCCCCTGGAAAGCATTAAATTTATACTTTTCTTATTGTAAAAGGCCTAAAACGTATTGTAAAAACAATCTTTCCATTTGTAAAAAGATTAAACCAAAGATAAATAGATAAAAGTCGGCTCACTCAGTCCATACAGAGGATCAGCCGGATCTCCGTAATATAATAAGTTTATAAATATCATTAATGCTCGTTATATTGTAAAAACTCTGCAAAGTTAGTGTCTTTAATTTTAGATGTGTGAGGGCCGTAATTAAAAAGTTATACATGATTCTTTGTGCTCACTCAATCCATACGCTTTTTATAAGGCCCGATATTCTGACTAACCAACTATAAAACCGCATTCCAGCACATGCCTTGTCGAAGTAAACCTTAAACAGCATTGTTTATCATATAAAACTAACCACTATTACTGTGCGTTCTTGAGAAATATTCTGATAAAAGTGCTCACTCAATCCATACGTTTTTGAAAAGACAAAAATCTTTAGTTTGATAAACACGAGGGTAAAAGTGAACATTTTACAATTGAAGTAAACCCTTTCACTAAATGTTTGTTATTAAACCTTTTGATGTTTTTATTTAGTTTAAAAGATATGCATTAATTAATGTTTGTATGAAACTCTATAGGGTGGCTACACGTTACAAAATTAAAAGACATTTTTCTGACATAATTTCATTCATTCCTGTCATTCGGTTTATTTTACAGTTCCATTATTTGAACGATTCAACAAAAATAAAAAAATAAAAATTAAAGTTTGTTTTCTTTTACATTTATAATTACGTATTCGAGAAAGACTGAATTAAAAACAATTGAAGATTATACAAATTATTGAATTATTGAAATTATTAAAGACACTATTTTTTATATTATAATAATTCACTTACTAAGAAACTTACATTTTACACACAAAATACAGTGCTTCTTGATAAAGTGCACATATGAAAAAAGGTGAAACTAGACCTAAAAATATATCAGATATTTTTTTTTATAGATTTTTTTTCTTTCAATTACTTAAAGAAAACGTAATAGCTTTTAAACTAAGAGGTATATCTTGATAAAATAAAACCAGTGATAAAGCCAAATAGCAGAGGATACTAAAAATACATAAAATACACAAAAAATGGCAACAGGCAATAAAAAATTGAATTTTATTTCGTGTTTGTTTGGTTTTTAACGGAACTATTCTCACCTCTCGTTCCCACCACTGCAACTCCTGTGTAGCCAGGATCTACAGCTTGAACGCCACAAAAACCTAACCAATGAAGGTCAAGTTTGTCCCGGGGTAAAGTTAAACTGTCATTGGACCCGCAACGAAATTAATCAGAAGAACATAGGGTAAACCACCCAATTATTGGCACTTTAAGCAGCTACTTCACATAACCGGTAAAATTTGCATGTAAAAAATTAAATATGTTTTATCAAAGAAAAAAACATTATATTGGTCTTTTAATTTTTGCAGAATATTATAAAGTACTTATCATTAATAAATTAAATCATTTATTCAATATAGTGTACCTTTTAAAAAAATACCTCAAAATACCAGTTCCTGGCATAGCCAAACCTTTTATTGGCAGTGATAATTTTAATTTCCTATTATTGGCACTGTTCTCGCAAGACTGAAAAATAGCTGCTAAAAAAGTATTTCCGAAGAGAAAAGAAGATTTGATAAAAGTGTTTATGGAAAGTTTAAAACCATATTTAAATATAAGCGTTTGAACTGATATGGTATGTTCCTATAGAAATAAAATATGTTACTTTTCTTATAACAAAGGATTTTATTTTGTTTATTTCTATCATGAATCTCTTTAAAACCTCTACATAAGACCTAGCAGCTATTTTTCAGTCTCGCGAGAAGAGTGCCAATAATAGGTAATTAAAATTATCACTGCCAATAAAAGGTTTGGCTATGCCAGGAACTGGTATTTTGAGGTATTTTTTTAAAAGGTACACTATATTGAATAAATGATTTAATTTATTAATGATAGCTTTCCGCCCGCGGCTTCGCCCGCGTGGAATTTTGTCTGTCACAGAAAAACTTTATCGCGCGCGTCCCTGTTTCAAAAACCGGGATAAAAACTATCCTATGTTCTTTCCCGGGACTCAAACTATTTCTATGCCAAATTTCATCAAAATCGGTTGCGAGGTTTAAGCGGGAAAGCGTAACAGACAGACAGACAGACAGACAGACAGAGTTACTTTCGCATTTATAATATTAGTTGGGAAGTTGGGATAAGTACTTTATAATATTCTGCAAAAATTAAAAGACCAATATAATGTTTTTTTCTTTAATAAAACATATTTAATTTTTTACATACAAATTTTACCGGTTATGTGAAGTAGCTGCTTAAAGTGCCAATAATTGGGTGGTTTACCCTATGTTCTTCTGATTAATTTCGTTGCGGGTCCAATGACAGTTTAACTTTACCCCAGGACAAACTTGACCTTCATTGGTTAGGTTTTTGTGGCGTTCAAGCTGTAGATCCTGGCTACACAGGAGTTGCAGTGGTGGGAACGAGAGGTGAGAATAGTCCCGTTAAAAACCAAACAAACACGAAATAAAATTCAATTTTTTATTGCCTGTTGCCATTTTTTGTGTATTTTATGTATTTTTAGTATCCTCTGCTATTTGGCTTTATCACTGGTTTTATTTTATCAAGATATACCTCTTAGTTTAAAAGCTATTACGTTTTCTTTAAGTAATTGAAAGAAAAAAAATCTATAAAAAAAAATATCTAATATATTTTTAGGTCTAGTTTCACCTTTTTTCATATGTGCACTTTATCAAGAAGCACTGTATTTTGTGTGTAAAATGTAAGTTTCTTAGTAAGTGAATTATTATAATATAAAAAATAGTGTCTTTAATAATTTCAATAATTCAATAATTTGTATAATCTTCAATTATTTTTAATTCAGTCTTTCTCGAATACGTAATTATAAATGTAAAAGAAAACAAACTTTAATTTTTATTTTTTTATTTTTGTTGAATCGTTCAAATAATGGAACGGTAAAATAAACCGAATGACAGGAATGAATGAAATTATGTCAGAAAAATGTCTTTTAATTTTGTAACGTGTAGCCACCCTATAGAGTTTCATACAAACATTAATTAATGCATATCTTTTAAACTAAATAAAAACATCAAAAGGTTTAATAACAAACATTTAGTGAAAGGGTTTACTTCAATTGTAAAATGTTCACTTTTACCCTCGTGTTTATCAAACTAAAGATTTTTGTCTTTTCAAAAACGTATGGATTGAGTGAGCACTTTTATCAGAATATTTCTCAAGAACGCACAGTAATAGTGGTTAGTTTTATATGAAAAACAATGCTGTTTAAGGTTTACTTCGACAAGGCATGTGCTGGAATGCGGTTTTATAGTTGGTTAGTCAGAATATCGGGCCTTATAAAAAGCGTATGGATTGAGTGAGCACAAAGAATCATGTATAACTTTTTAATTACGGCCCTCACACATCTAAAATTAAAGACACTAACTTTGCAGAGTTTTTACAATATAACGAGCATTAATGATATTTATAAACTTATTATATTACGGAGATCCGGCTGATCCTCTGTATGGACTGAGTGAGCCGACTTTTATCTATTTATCTTTGGTTTAATCTTTTTACAAATGGAAAGATTGTTTTTACAATACGTTTTAGGCCTTTTACAATAAGAAAAGTATAAATTTAATGCTTTCCAGGTGGTGCTCACTCAATCCATACGCACACAAGAAAACGTGGTGTTTCAATTTTAACGGACAACTGAAAAAGGGTCATTAGTAGTTCTCCGTCCACCGTAATAAATATCTGCTGGTGATACGATTGAATCGTGAGGACTTAAGTCTCTCTGGGTAGTTTAATATTTCATGCCTTAAAACTAAGTAGGATATTGCAATATGGGTATTAAACAGTTGTATTTACGAATAAGTTAGTCGATTCTTGCTACTGCAATTAAGATTTCGGCTATTCAAACAATTTGATTAAAATTAGAGATTAATTAATTAGATAGAAACTTTTAATTGTAAATAAGGCCAAAACATACAATGTTTTGTTTGAATTTAAAGGAAATGTGAATCTTTTTAGAAAAATTAAAGATAACAAAAGATGTGAAACTGTATTGACAGTATATTACTGCCGGTACATAAAATATGAATTCACATAAAACTATGTTTTTACGCTTTTTTATAAAATGATGTTCGTGGCCAATTTTTTGAGAAATATACCGATGACGTTATGTGACTTCATATTTTACTCTTTATGAATTAAAATAAGATTCGCTTAATGTAGTGGTGGATTTTCATACCATTGTATTTTAAATAAATAAATAACCAAACTGTAAACTACATATTGCCGTAATATAAGTTTCGTGATAACAAACTATGTGATTTGTGGGTATTTATAAATAAAACGTTTTTCTATAATTTTCGTTTGATTTTATGTTATTTAGAGGCCCAAAATTTTTTTAGGCACAAAATCCCGTGACCCGAACCCGTCTTCTTCCCGACATATATAAAACTAGCGGCCGCCCGCGACTTCGTACGCGTGGACCTCGTTTTACTCCATTAGGGGTAGAGTTTCGTAAAATCCGCTCTTAGCATCTATAGCGCATACATTTAAAATTTCAACTCTCTTACTTTAAACACATAGGACTTTCATAATATAAACTTCCAACCCTCCTTTTATCTCCTTAGCCCCCGTAGTTGATTTCTAATGATACATTTTCAGTATATGTACCACCTCCACCACCATCATTTCTGCCATAGGACGTCCACTGCTGAACATAGGCCTCCCCCAATGCTTTCCATGTTGATCGATTGGAAGCGGCCTGCGTCCAGCGCTTCCCTGCTACCTTTACGATGTCGTCGGTCCACCTTGTAGGCGGAAGTCCCACGCTACGTTTTCCGGTACGCGGCCTCCATTCCAGAACCATTCTGCCCCATCGGCCATCAGTTCTGCGTACTATGTGCCCAGCCCATTGCCACTTCAGCTTGCTAATCCGTCGGGCTGTCAGCGACTTTGGTTCGTTTACGGATCTCCTCATTTCTGATTCGATCTCGCAAAGAAACACCAAGCATAGCCCTCTCCATAGCACGCTGTGCAACTGAGCTTCTGTATAAGGCCTATAGTGAGAGGCCACGTTTCCGAGCCATAAGTTATCACTGGTAACACACATTGGTTATACACTCTAGTCTTCAGGCATTGAGGTATTTTGGACGAAAAGATGTTGCGTAGTTTCCCGAACGCTGCCCAGCCGAGTTGGATTCGACGATTGACCTCCTTCTCGAAATTGGACCTACCTAGCTGGATCGTTTGTCCGAGGTAGACATACCTACTTGTCGACAATCTCGAGAATTGAGCTCCCAACTGAAACTGGGTAGGGCGCAACATGGACATTCGGCATAAGCTTCGTTTTGTCCATGTTCATCCTCAGGCCTACCTGTTGGGAAAATCGATTAAGGTCTTCGAGCATTGTGCCAAGATCTTCCAACGATTCTGCCATGACCACAATATCGTCGGCAAACCGATGTGTACACAGTACCACAGTGTACCGAACAGTATATGTACACCTCCACAATATCTAGAGATCATAGTGAGCATACACTTTAACTTTCAAGTTTCTTACTTTAAAAACCGAGGACTGCAATACAAACTTCTAACCCCCTTTTTAACTCCCATAAGGGTTGAATTTTGCAAAATTTCGTCTTAGTGACTAAAGCCTGGTCCGTGAGCACGTAGAATTTTGGACAAAATTCTACCAGGCTTTACCTACGTTCTAAAAGGAGGTGTATTCCACTTTGATCACCTGGCTTTGATCAGCCAGGTGATCAAAGTGGACTTACAGCGACAATTTAGTGTCCTTTGAATTTATTCTGTGCCTTTGATCACCCACGGATACGATGTCCTGGGTGAGGCAAGTGGACTCTAGTTAAATTATTATTTTAGTGTCCTTTGATCATCTACAAACAAATCACACCTCCTCTGAATAGTCACATGTCCAATTGTTGTACTACATATTTTGTTTTGTAACATTTTTGATAATTTCTAAAAACCGCAATAAACAAATTGGACATGTATGTGACAATTCAGAGGTATGATTTATTTATAGGTGATCAAAGAACACTAAAAAAATAATTTAACTGGGGTCCACTTTGATCATCTTGGTGATCAAAGCCAGGTGGAATAGACCATTAACCCCTGAGAACTTTTTTGAGACTTGTAGTTTCTGAGACTTCGTGATGAGTGAGTGAGTCACTTAGTCATTCAATGACCTTTCTTTCTACTAAAATTATACGTACCTATAGTTATTATCATTAAAATCAAATAAGTAAGTACCTACCAACCTAAGTAATTAAAATAAAGACCCTACCAAAAAATTAACAAATTACATACAGAAAATAAATCGAAGTAGGTAATTCTTATCCTATTTAACTACAATCGCCGACGCGCCCATCCCATTTGTCCGCCGCTGAACCGTACCCTAATATTCATCTCGGTAGATGGCGGCACATAGTAAGAATTTGCAAGGAAGTTTGTAAAAAGTCACTAATTAACACTTTGATTTGCTCGTTTAAACACAGTGAATGATTCAAATAGGTACATACAGTGAATGGTTCAGTTACATAAAATATCTTTATTTATTAAATTTTCAATATTATTTACGAACAGCGCTATTCATAGTACCTACATGTAATATTTAGTTACTAATTTACTAATGATGTCGATAGATGGCGTTTGACAGCTTTGCCTTCATGAATATTTACGTGCCTCAAAAATGTTTGTCAGGCGCAAGAAGATTTTAACCAATGACGATAGATGGCGCTTTTCCACGTCTTATGAAAATCCCAAATATTTTACGGGACCCTATTATTTTCCAAAATAAAATTTAGCCTATGTTACTCGTGAGTTATGTAGCTTTCGAATGGTGAAAGAATTTTTAAAATCGGTTCAGTAGTTTTTGAGCCTATCCATTACAACTAAACAAACAAACAAACAAACAAACAAACAAACAAAGTTTTCCTCTTTATAATATTAGTGTAGAAAACTTTCAAGAGACTACATTGAAAAATAATGTAATTAAAATAGATGGACTTTTTTACTGTCTGTAAAAACTTTCAGAAATGTAACTTCAACTATTGCTGATCATAAATTCTCAAAAGGTGAACACAAATAAAACATCAAAGTTCAGATATAAAAATTTATATTATAGGAAATATTTTGGATTCAACAACAACTCTGATCCTAGCGGCAAGCGCCCGCGCCCGCATATCGCAATGGCACGACAACAATCATTACAACAATTTATTCGATACACCATTTTGTACAACGTTCCTTTGGAGGCAGCACAGACATCGCAACTATAACTTAGTAATAGAACTAACTTCACAACTAGCGCCACGTGTGGTAAGTAACAGAACTAACTTTTCTAGTCGCCTCTCGCTTGCATGTGTATAGAATGAGCGAGACGGGATCAGAAAAGCCGAAAAAGTCACTGGTTTAGGATTAGTCTTTATTTTTGGATTTACTGGCACAAAGTGGAAACCTTCGAACGTTTCTATTCGCTATGAAATAAGCGTCAGTCTATTTGCCTCTCACTTGCACGCAATCACAAATAACATTGAGCAAGCGAGATGTAAATAGTCCTTGAAAAGCATATTCCAACTCTACAAAAACATTCGTAGGATTAGCGAAATCACGATGTCTGAACGTACCCCCAATTAAATTTTGACTGGCAAATTATAATTCAATACTTATTTAGACAAACGGTACGGCAAACCAAATTATATTATTTACATAACCAACGTGTAAAATGTTAATTTCAACATCGCAAAACATTCGGATTTGCAGTACCGAAGGTCTTGTTCTGATTTTACAGCTTATCCAAAATATTCGTTACTTTTAAATACATGCCAATAAAAAATCCAACCGTCAAAATATACCTACAAAATACGTAAGTATACTATAGAATGATCACACGCAATCACAAAGTTGCAGCCTAAATCTAACTTTTCCAATGCATCCAAGCAGTATATTGTGTTCAATTTCCTCTGTTCTTTACAATGGAGCCCGTATATTACAGGACTTTTCGGATAAAAAGATTACTTTGGTTTTGAATAAACGGCGCCGTTTGTAGCAGTTTTATTCCAGCAAACAATTATACGGAGCATTGTGTTGTCAAAAAGTGATCTTTTCAACCGAAAATGACATCTAGAAGGGACGCGGGCGCCGCTCGCACTATTCGTTGTCAACAACCATCCGCCAGAGGTCGTAACGATCTGTCGCGCGACCACATACAAATTTAGTCCGTAACACAAACACACCGCTTATTGCGACATATCACATTTCACAAGCAAACCTCCGTTGATCCCTCGTAGAGAAAAAAAAACTGATTTTTCTTGTATTCGCGTTCACGGTTTTTGCCTAACTATAAACTAGACTTAAACTAATTCGCGCACGCATCGCCTGTCTCGCTCGCACACTCGCACACAACACGCTGTCTTTGCTTTTATACTACATCTCTATATATTTTTACAATGATATCTCGAGGGGACATAGTCAATTCCTATGTTCACTAATATTGCTCGACAAGCAACTTTTATAATTAAAACCGTAGCTGCGAAGGCATTTAGTAATTATCACACATTGTTTATTCATTAACTTACATTAACACCCCAGCTCTGCATGGCGAAACTGAATCAGTCACTAACGCGAGGAATTGACCGGCCCCTTTACAAAAGAGAACTAAACTTAACACATCCTATACAAAATGAATGGACATCGAAAATACGGAGTAAAAGGTTTCATTTGACGTAAACACAAACTATGGAAGTGCCAGTAGGCAGTCGGCGACGCGACGGATAAATACGTACAAAATACGGAGATTTTTCAACGCTCCCAACAAAACATCATACAAAAGAGAAAAAAACAATTCATTACCTACATAGAATGACGAACATAATTTTTAATTATTAGCAAGCTTTACACAATTAAAGTACAAATATATATAATTCTGTACATTTAAGTTGTGACAAAATATTCTATATTTATATTGTTCAGGCCTCGCTTTCGTTCGCTTATAATATTTACATTTTTTTTTTCATCAATTGTAACTTTAGTACTGGTTTGCAAGATTCCTTACTAGTAAAGTAACGAAATAAGATCACATAGAATTCATTCGTAAGTATTTCATGCCCAATAATATATCCCCGTTACATCTAACAGTCCTAACTGAACGAAAACCGAAGAGATTGGTTATTTAAAACAACAGTATCAACAATTCATTTATACTTCGACAATCGTCATTGAACGCCAATGCTCTCATCGATGTACAGTGTGCGATTAAAAACGTTCACAAATACTAAAAAATACATAATAATAAATAAAGTAAGAATAACAAATAACTACAGTTAAGGCACGGGCCTGTGAAAATAGCCAGCATTGGGGTACGTACGTAAGCAGGCGACATTTCGGCCCGTATTTTGAAACTGGACTCAAAATCTGCGCTCAAGACGCTTTTAACCTGTGATAGGTTTCAATAGATCAAGCTTGAATTATGGTTTGAATTTGAGGAGTTTCAAAATACGAACTTGACCGCTGAGTGATCAAGGGAAACGTCGAGTTGTGAGATCAATATCGGTTCGTATATACAGCAATCGTGTTAGTATGTTACCTCCGTTTGAACTAAGAATTTGACGCAAAAGCACACGAAATACGACTTTAGGAACACTTTGGGAATAACGGAAGCATTCGACCATCAAATCGATGTTTATTAATAAGTCTAATTTTTTGTAGCACTTGAATTTGTATAAACAAAATTAATTGAAGAAAACATACTACACCCCTGCACAGTATACGAACAGACCATCCCAGTGGCAATCATAAGATGTGTCCAAAAGACAAAAGTATCAAATTCGACATTACTGGGCATTTGATATATCTCTATAGACCCTAACAGAGCTTAATTCCAATTTTTTAACAAAATACTCGCATTTGAAACGTATAGCCGTGGGTGATTCTTTAAAAACTATAATTAAACTGTGTATTAATGTACTATGTTTTGGTAAATATTTGACTCAAGTTTAAAATCAGGTGGGAATCTTTGCACATATTGGCTTGTCATATTGACAGATTCGCCAACAACACAGCTAAAGAAGAACAACTTAGAACCTCCTCATTTTTTGAAGTCGGTTAAAGGAATGTTTTGGATAGCCATATGTTTCAAATACGAAGCGATTACAATGTTTTATACCATTTGATATTCCTAACTAATCTCATTTCACGTGTAAAGGTATTGTATCACCTTACAAAGGTTTTTTAAACAATAAATACTTAAATAACGCTTAGTACCTTAAGTGTGAAAGCGTATAAATTATGTCAGATTAGAATTAACGGACTTATGTTTCTAGCTAGCTAAGTAATGTTACGTCATATTGTATGAGACGCATTTCCAGTCGTGAACGTAACACCATCATTAAGATCAAGAACTATCAAGTCGACAAGGACTGTAAAAGCCTATTTTTAATATAATTTTCAGTAAATAACGTAAAATCTATAGTCAGACCAAACTTACTGAAAATATCATTAGCACATAACTTTTTAAGCTAATAATGGATATGCATTGGATCGCAACTTACGTACATAAATGGCGTTTGAAATGTAAGACTTCTCTCACGTCGTAAACGGATCGTCTACGTATCGACTCGGCAACGGATCGCCGTCGCCTCGCCTCTAATAGACAGCTTTGAATGGTAAAACATCGCGACATTTTAATTGTTTTTAACACGTTAATTTAAAACTATTTAATTAACGATTGTATTCACAAATGGAAGCAACGAAATCACTGGTACAGCTAGCCTATTATTTTATACCTACAGCCTATCAAATAATTCGTACAAAAATAAAATTTCGAGGCAAGAACTTTACAATTTCTCCCGAAATGTTCCGCTTACAATTACTTCAAAGTTCAAACAATCCCATACAAGATGACATAGCATTTTATTAACAACAGCCTGACAGCTGTCAATAGAATAGGGTATGCTAAGTTATGGGGACTAGGTACTCTTTTAGAGAAATTTGTGCAAAACTGGGACAGTTTTAAAGGCAAAAACTGGTATAAATGCCTAAAACATTTATCGTTGGAATGCTTATTTTAAACATGGAAATACAAGAACATTTGGCGGTGAAGTTCGTATAAAAGCATGGTCAAAAAGTGTTTAAAAATGTCTTCTAAAAGGGACTCGAAAAGACGTCTGAAAGCAAGATGACATAAGAAATCGCGAAACAAATGACTCTATTGACAGCTGTCATCGCCACAACTTGACAAGTATAACGCCTATAACGAGGACTTAATTCTGTGTACATAGCTATCCATGGTTAAGCCTTTGTGATATTCTTGTAAGTAATACTGTACTTTATATTTATAATTTGTATACATAATAACAAGTATACATTTTTTTTCGCCAATTTCAGAATGGGTGCTTAGTGATTAAAAATACAATTGACCAATACACTGCAAAGCCATCCGTTGCACTTTCATCCTTATTGTTATAGCTCTAAGAGCAGCGGACGGCGTATGCATAACTTTATTTTCAGACTATATTGTCAAAATGCGGTTGTATGTACAGTTTCTTTCATTGTGATTATATTTTTCCAACCTGTGTTAAGTCCGCGAGAGATCTAAAGGCCTGCGCCCATACAACCTTGAATTAAGTCGGTAATTATAACTAAGACATAGCAAATAAGACGCAAGTTTTGATCGACAAATAGAGTACGTAATTTATCAGTTTAAAAATTAAAATTAATAGCCGTCCGCTGCGTAAGCGGGCGCAACGTGTAACTTATTTTTGTATGTAAACCGCAGCTTTTTGACGTCTGTCAAATGTTTTCAACGCAACAGGTGACGTCCTAAGGCTGAAGCCTCGCGGTTCCTCATAATCAGTGACAGTATCAATTACATAGTGAGGCTTATGTACGGATGTGAACCTCCCGTGAAATATAATTAAGCCAGAGATCTATTGCTAGGAACTCGCGAGATTTTCAGCTCGGATATAGTGCAATATAGCTTATTCTGCCCCCTGTTTTTAATTCGGGGCTGATACAATATTGAATATAGTACAGATTTTACACCACGCGTCCAATTTCTCGTACCTTCAAACTACTTGATTAGACACGCCTATCTGCCAAAATACCCATTATTGTATTAGAAAAACTTTAGTTAGAATACTTCGTGAGTTCTCAGCATTACTTTTCTGCTAGTTTTATTCACGGTCAGAAAGTGGGTCTGATTCCGAGCCACCAAATTAATTATCTCTTTCTTAACTTATCGATTGAAAAGAGACATAATGTAAAGCCAAGTATTCCAAGAACTACCCTCAAAACCAATTTAGACTTAGAATTAAACCAATATGGCATAAACAGTCTTGAGGCGAGTTTTCGAGTATAGTTCTGAATAAATTGGCTCAAGAATTGAAAACTACCTAACTACTTTATTCCATGGCAATCTGAGAGGTTCGAATGGATACAAATCAGGTTATTGCTGTCTCTTTTCATTCGCCAAGCAATGAAAGAGATACACCGAGTTTTAACAATAATATGCACAATTTTTCTACTCGGGATGCGTTTGAGACGCGGAAGTAAATGTCAACATAGACAAGTATACTTAACTAGAATCGAGTGATAACACTTTATGACGTAATGGTAAATAATTCTCACACATTTTGACCCTTCTTGTCTTCAGGAGTAAGCAATTCGCTGTCTGTTTATAATTTGTAGCTTCACAGTGCATTTAAAGACACATTAACTGTCGTTCCGATTGAATTTTAAGGTGATTTTGTGGCACACGATCAGACATTTGCTTCCGCGCCTCACTCGAGTCTATAACCAATATTAAGGCCCTATCACACCAGCGATCGTCGGGCGTGCGTTTCTCGAGCGTATTTATCAGAATATACAATTTCGTTCAGCTTTTATTGTGATAAAACTAATAAAATTTAAGTCTTGATACTGTATATCGTCCCTGATTCAATGTCAAAGTGAGTTTGACCATTGTTTTGAAAACTTAACTTTCAGACTGTTAATTTTAGCTGTAACTGATTCCGATTTTGCAATTGATGCGAATGACGAAACATCAAGGTATTGTAGCATCGTAAATCACAGATTTTTATAAAATAAATGTTAAATGTAGCGTCTTAAGAGCTTCAAATTAGGCGTTTTGAGACGAACGTTTGTCGTCCGTTTGCAGGACCGCACACTGAAAATTGTATGACAACTGCGTTGGAATACAAATGACAGTCAATTACCAGCAGAGAAGTCTTGCAAAAGGACGACAATCGTCCGTCTCAAAACGTCTAACCTGAAGGAGCTTTTATTATTATAGAACGCGTCATCCACAAAGACGCGCCCCACCATTCTTCCGCTAATGTTTGAGTGTTATCGGTACACGCTAAATGATCCATGAGTGCACACGCACACTACAATAATGACGCTCGGATTGCTCGGATCAAACTCTTCGCACCCCGCGCTAAAACCAAAAATTGGTGGGGCGCGTCATCGTGGATGAAACGATTGCATCAAATTCACATGATTAAACACTGTAGCATCTTACATATTTGTCACCGTAAAATTGTGAATTCCGTCAGATTATAATCCGACGTAGTTAAATTACAATCTAACCCTAACCTAATCCACTGTTAGTTTACAATTTAACGCGTTATATTTATAAACTGACAGAGTTCAAAATTTCACGTTGACATATTTACCGCTCGAGAAACGTGATCCCCGCCAGTATGGCTGAGCAAAGGCAGTGAGGAGACGTTCCCTGCTAGAACTTGTCCTGGAATATGAAGAGGTTGTTGGTGGCTGCCACCGCGATGATACTTTCGTGAGGGTGCCACGCTGTGTGCAGGATCTTTTTGTTGAAGTCCAAACAGTCCACGCTTATTTCGTCCTGCGGAGATAGACTTTTGTTAGTTGTGGTGTTAGATTTTAACCGCAAACGGTTTAAAACGTCAATGGGACTAGAGATTTTTATGATCTGATAGATGGGGGAAATTATTCAGGACTTAAAATCGTGACTTTTTTTATCAGCGCAAATGGCCTTCTCAAAGTATTTGCACAAGGACTTGTCCCGTGCTGCCTGTATCCAGATGCTTTTTGCTGTTAACTGAAGAATAAAAGACAATGCCGGAAATTGGCGTCTTTTTTTTTTCGCGCGGCCACCGACCAAACCATGTTTTTTGGATACAAAATAGTTTAATAAACCAAACTTACTATGACATGTATACCTCTAAACTCAGTCTGAACTGAGTTACGAGCATTAGAAGTTTGATGATTTACATACTAGATTTGCTTTTTGCGCGCAAGTTTTGTAAGAAATTGCAACAAAATAGTGACATTGTATGTGTAAACAAACAATACCATCCATTAAAGGCTCCAGACATCAGTGTGGAGTAGAATCAGCGCAATAAGAAAATATCGCAATATTTTGTTGCAATTTCTTACAAAACTTGCGCGCAAAAAGCAAATCTAGTATGTAAATCATCAAACTTCTAATGCTCGTAACTCAGTTCAGACTGAGTTTAGAAGTATACATGCCATAGTAAGTTTGGTTTATTACACTATTTTGTAATCAAAAAACAGAGTTTGGTCGATGGCCGCGCGAAAAAAAAAAGACGCCACCTTCCATACAAAATCTGGCATTGCCATTTGGCACATTGATAGTTTCAGTATGGAAAATATGTCAAAATGACAAGTTTATTCTTCAGATATAAGTTATCCGACGATGGTAAACTAAATAATAAAAAGTAATAAATATCCTTGGACATTTTACACTGCGCTTCTAGTCCCAAATTAAGCAAAGCTTGTACTATGGGTACTAGACAACGGATATAAACATATTTAAATACTTTTTTTTTAATAAATACTTATTATACATAGAAAACACCCAGTCCAATACAAACAAATATGTTCATGCACACAAATGTTTGAACTGTGCGGGAATCGAACCCACTACCTCCGGAATAGTAGTTCGTTTCGAACCATTACTACACTCAAACGGCCGACAAAAATATACGTTAACAATACACCACTACATTTTTATCACCGAATTTTTTTAACAGGTTATGTAGAAACGTGTGAAAAATTGAAAGCAAAAGAAAAAGAAATGTTTTTCATAAAGTTAATTTTTTTATAATATTTTCTATAGTCGATAGTATAGTAATATTTTCTACGCGCTCGCACATTGCCCCGATCTGTCTGTCTTGCTCACGTCTCGACCACGCTTCCAGTGTTATTATTACATACTTAGTTAACTTAGACCATTTTGAATTCTAATAAGTGTTACATTATCTTACGTAAATAATGCTAGCGACGCGTGTGTCCATAAATTACCAATTTTAGGATGATATTTTGAGTCACTTTATTTCACTTTATTTTTGCAAAAATAGAATCAGTATCAATAACTCATTACCCAGAATTTTTTTTTAGTGATAAAAATTAGTGGTGTATATGAAACTCAG